>NC_041411.2:19096273-19286273 GCF_900747795.2 Erpetoichthys calabaricus | reverse complement strand
CATATAAACAACATTAACATCATTATCATATGAGAATATGAAGTAATATATAAGAAGCACATTTCATATAAATATAAATTATTAAACAGTAAAATCTTCTTCTATAATTTGCTACCGTGGCTTTTCGTTGGTCTGTCCAGGATCTTAAATCACCTGTAGCTTGCAAACCGTTTCACCTATTGACTTGAAATCTGGTACACATATAATGCTATCCGCTTTATGGGTGATGATTGTATTACTCTTTTTATGTTTATTTTATTTTAGAATCAACTCCTATCTGCGCACACCAGGGCGGCCGTGGGCAGATGCGTATGGTGTATTCACTCCATGTTATCGTGCATTGCGCTGTCACTGGTATTTTGATAAAAGAATTTGAACAATATATAAGAAGCATATAAATTATTAAACAGTAAAACATTAACATTTAAGAAGTAAAGTTACATTGAGTACTACTGCAGTGCCTTCGGGTATACCTCATTTTTTTGTTTGCCCATTACATGCTTAAATGTATAAATTTTTTGGTGTACCTACCCGAGAACACGCGACATATAACCGAGCGTGGGAGAAGCATGGATTTTAAACACGCGTTGAGTTCATCTGCTGGTCTCCCTCATGGAATAACTGTAATGTTTGACTAAAATGTACAGCGAGTAAAAGGACATTACCTCTTTTTTTTTTTTTTTACGATCTCTGAGATCTTGCTTTTTTCGGTTCAAGGCTTCATAAGCTCTTTTATGTGCCATGGTGTACTTAATAAGTACTAATTATCCCAAACCATCATCTTTGAATGTTGCAAGACTTTCGCCTTGTATGTAGATCGGGGTAATTACATTCATTGCATTCCTAGTCTGAATCACAATCTGATTGTATGGGTGGTTACCTGGCACTGTAGGGTTGCCACCCGTCCTTTAAAATACGGAATCGTGCCGCGTTTGAGAATGAAATTGCGCGTCCCGTTTTGAATCAATACTGGACGGGATTTATCCCGTATTTTTTTATCATTTTTTTTTAAAGCAGCGTGTCATGCAAATCATCCCACACGCATTTTATGAAGATGCCTCCTTTCCTACTTTTGATTGGGTAATACTTGATGTCATCATTAGTTTGATTGGTATTTTTAACTGTCCAGTGAGGAGGGGCGTGTCTTTTAAGTAGAGTCTGTAGAGAAAAGCCAAGCAAAATGACACCTTTTATTGGCTAATAAAAAAAAAGGTGTCATTTTGCTTGGCTTTTCTCTACATTCATAATGGCTAACACGGTACAACACCATAGTACTACAAGTAGAGTCTGCAAAGTGTTGGCACTGAGATGTGGCGTCAGCGCCATAGTTGAAGCCCCTAACGTTGCGGTCAGCAAGTCGGCTAACATCCGCCATGTGCCGTCTTTCAGTTGCGAGAAGCAGATCATAGAATGGTTGAAACTGTTGCCCCTAACGTTGCGCCACGGCGTGTGGTTCGTTTATACCTCGTGTCTTCTCATTAAACTTTTATCTCGCTGAATATGTTATTGCAATCCGCAGCGGGAGCGTTTCTATAAACTTAATTTAAAGTTACGTTTTACACCGTGCTTTGTTTCCCTTATGAACATGCTTGTATGCTTCACTCGCTCCGTTCTCAATTGTTTAATTAATTTTTTTGCTCTTCGCTGTTTCAGGCTCTTCCTCCATTTCCCCCTACTTCGTTCTTTTATCTCGCGAATATGTATTGCAATCTTAACAGGAGCGTTTCAATAAACTGATTGAAAATAGTTTTGCATTTACCTTTTTAGTAAAAGGCGAGCTTTTAAGCCTGAGAAATCACCCCGTAAATGCACACGTTTAATTGCACATGTGTTAATATTGTATGGTTACACAGTATTTAAAAGACAGTGAACAACGTCAGTTACCTTGTTCCCGCGTTTGATAAAAGGTGAGCTTTTAAGCCTGAGAAATCACCCCGTAAATGCACACGTGTAATTGCACACGTGTTAATATGTATGCTTACACAGTATTAAAAGACAGTCAAAAATTAACATCATTTACCTTCGTTCCCGCGTGTGGACTCGTGCTGTAAATCTCTTCCTTGTTTTTAGTTCACGGATTACGTAGGAGGCGTGATGACGCGATACGTGACTCCGCCTCCTCCATTACAGTGTATGGACAAAAAATATGTTCCAGTTATGACCATTACGCTTTGAATTTCGAAATGAAACCTGCCTAACTTTTGTAAGTAAGCTGTAAGGAATGAGCCTGCCAAATTTCAGCCTTCCACCTACACGGGAAGTTGGAGAATTAGTGATGAGTCAGTCAGTCAGTCAGTCAGTGAGTGAGTCAGTCAGTGAGGGCTTTGCCTTTTATTATTATAGATACATGTCACAAAATCTGCAGATGTAAGGATGAGATGTCAAGAACCCTTGGAAGCTGAAAGAGGTGTGTTGAAAAACACAGTAAATGTCAGAACCCACAAATCCCAAGTATGTCATAGGTGAAGTATCAGTGGCCAGTTTTACTAGTATTGTGATGCCTGACTGGCCACAAGATGCACAGCTGGCTCTGGACATGCACGCATCCTAATTCCAAATGTCATCTCTACTCACTTCTCCTAATACTTTATATTATAAAAAGATACTTCAGTCACTGCTGAAAACCTGTTAATCAATGCAAATTACATGATTTATTAGCTTGAGGTATAATAGTTGTTTTGCACAACATATCATTTTCCATATTCTTCTAATTAATTTATTTTAACCTTGTGAAAAGAGATTGCACAGCTAAAGTTACGTTTTTGTTGAAGAAAGCCATTGAAGGCAGTACTCTTGGCCAATGAATAAGGGGGACATGCGGATCTTCAATTCAAAAAGTCAGTCCCACAAGGCTTTAGTTTCTTGCTTATGATGTTGCACTTAATTTTCAGGAGGTATATATTTTAACAATATTTTTGCAAAAAGCAGGTGTTTTGTGTGTTATGAGCATATGACTAGATTAACTGTCATGTGGAGTATGAAACATGAGTAACATGTAACATTTGCTTTTCTTTTCTTATGGACATTTTTTCACATTGATTGCCATTGTACAGCATTGGTCACCATTGGTTCTACTACTTCATAAATATTTTTCTGTCCAGTCTGTATGAAAGCAGGAGATTAATCATTTTTCTTGGCTATCATTACAAAGCACATGGGTAAGTAACATATAAAACAAAATATCATTTCACCTTATTTTCAGGTAGCTTAGTAGGCACTTTTTTCACTGGCTGATCTTGCATATACTTCAGAAATTTTAGATGTTTTAGTAGTTAGTTAATGAAAGAAGTACAAACTAGAAAGCTGTTTTACACAAAACATATGAAAAGATGTGTCCCCATAAATATGGCTTAAATGTTTCCTAGAGTGTCATAGCAGATATCTCTAGATATTTCTTCATCTCTATGAAAGTGTTAACTTGTGCAGAAACAAATATAATAAATCTTTCTTAGCTAGTGTCAAAGAGTTGGCAAGAAGCATTATTAGAGTATAATTTGAGTTCCAAAATAAGAGTAGTATGGTCAGGGATAACAATCACATTGATAAAAAGAAATAATAGTAAATTCTTACCAACAAAAAAATAGTCAAGTTGGAAGCAATTATGACACACTGTTAAAAAAGGGAATATTGTCTTTGAGAATTGAGGATTGAGAAACTGTCATGAGTCCAACACGTTCTTGATTAGACATTAAAATTTTCAATGCACTCTTAAATATTGTACTGTTGATGATCTGGCTAAAGAAGGGTTTAATATACAATTAAAACCTTCTTGTTAAAAAATAATATAATATCCCTTCTATAATTGTAACTCTTTTTCTTTCAGATATAGTAGCTCCATTAAAGCACTAGAGTTTATGATTGATGTCTACTGAGTTGAAACATCTAATTAGTATCTCCCATTTTGCAGTTTACCTACATGCCAGTAGCTGTAGTTTTTTTCTCCAGTCTGTTATGCAGAAGTATACGTATTTCAATAAAATCACACCTTTATATTTTAAGTGAATTTGGGGAAGAACTGGTAAATGTGTTTTGGACTTCTTGATTAATTTATATAATGTGCTGACATTATTACGTATTTATTTGCTTTAAAATAAAACTGTGGTAAACCTAGCCTTTTAACATTTGCCTGATTGATTCAGAGGTATTGTTGTGTCTGCTTGCCTATGTACATTATAATTCTTATTACTTACCACAACCACAAGTATGTGTTCTACAAATGAGGAAGAATGATTAAACCGAGTACTGCTTTTCAATCAAAACAATAAAGCTGTTGTATTTCAGCCAGGGTTCCTTCCCAAGCTGGGCTTCCAATTCTCATTTTATGTCTTTTTTGCTCATTTTTGAGTATTTCTTTTATGCTTACATTGGCTTTGCTTATTCCTTATTCTTGTATCATGTTCCTTGTGGTTTGTGAGTGATTCCCCAAAAGGCAGGACCACAGCAAGGGACTACCCTCAGCCCTATAAAGGCAGTGGCAAGCCACTGCTCCTTACAATTCATTCGAATACACTTGGGAGTGGTAAGTTCTTGTGCTTTATTTATACTTTGTGTATTACTGGATTGTTGTCCTCCATGCTCTGTATTGTGACTATTCTTTAGCTTTGTGATATGAACGCCTTGCCTTTTCAGGCAATTCGTGTTTGCCTTTTGTGCTCCACTGAAATTCTTGGTTTTACTGAGCATTTCTGTAAAGAATAAATCTTTATTATTTATAAAGATTCTGTGTTCGCCCGTCACATATAAAAGACATAGCTGCTGGAAATGTAGACTTTAGTTGGTAACCAGATTTGTTATTGACAATGTCCATTTTAAAAGTTAATACAGTCAAAATTAAACACAAAAGTCTGAGGATATATAACAGACTCCATGTGACCCGCTGAGAAGGGACTGTAAAGTTTGGCTGTAAACAAAGACACACACTCGGTCTCAGTTATTTGGCAGGAGGTGGAACACAAAGATTGATATGCTGCAGGGAGGCAAAAAGATTATGGTGGAATATTCATCACTGAGCGCTTGACTTTAGAAGAGAAATGGAAAACCTTGCTAACTGGTCTTATCTTGCCATAGCCAAAAACAGCCCCACTCAGTATCAATGAAGATGCTACAGATTAAAAAGACACTGTTCTCTTTCAGTTTAATTTATAAGAGTAATCACTGTTCACTTACTGGGCACTCCAAGGGGACATACTTTCTGCATCTCCCAAATCAATCTTTTCTGCTGAAGGCATCTTTTGCTGTTAGCTATTTGAAACCACTATTATTCAATGTGAGATTTTTAAAAAGCAGAGCAGAGGCTAAAAGACAGACATTTGTGGTCTTACATTGTAACTGGTGATTACAGTATTAGTCAGATGCCAGCTCAAGCTCTCAGGCAGAAAACAAGTTTTCAAATCCCATATATTAAACAGAAGCAATAAGTACTAAAGCTCAGCGACACCAGGGAGCTTGCTACATTTGTGTTATATTGATTTTACATTTAGAAAAATAGTTTAAAGTATCTTATGATCTGGGGATTGCAGGCTAGAAGGTGCATTATCCACAGCAGTTTTGACTAGAATTATGAGTGATTAATAAAAGACAAATGCTTTTTTAATCCATGTATGTGATGTTTCCATTGCCATTGGCACTGATGTTGCTAGTTGATCCCAAACCGCTTTCCAAAAGCGAAATGAATGTGCATCCACCAGTCTCATCATACTGTGCATTCACTCCACTTATAATCCTTGAAATGTTAATAGAAAGTCATGAGAGCCTGTGCACAGCCCAGGCATGCAAATAGTCACTCAGACTTAAGTTCTCCTACAACAATCATCAAACAGCCTCAGAACTGATTTCAGTTTACAAATATTCTGTCTGTCAAATAATCCTACAAAACAGATGGCAAGCACTATTACCTACTTCTTTGGATTTTGGAAGGGTGTTTTAGACATTATCCCATTTTTCTTATCTCTTTATCCTTTAGATACATTTAATAAAATCCCTAATCCTGCATATCCTTTACTGAACATCTACCAGAAAAGGACGCAAAACAAAAGAGCTGCACGATATTATAAATTACAAAACGCTAACAGTAAAAAACCAAATTTCACACATATGTATAACACAAGTTTAATTGTAAGTTTTTCTAATATTTCTAATATATTAATAAAGTGTTTACTATGAGTCACTGAAAAGATTAAAATAGTTTAAAATATCAGTGGCTAATCTTCCTTTTCTCTCTTGGCCAGGCAAACAATAAGGATGTAAATAAAAGCCAAACAAAAAATTATGAACATTTGATTCTGTATTTTACAAACGTTACTAATAACAATCATGAGTTGAAATAGCTGCTGCAAGCCCTCCAGCTTTTAAGACCCCACAAGAAAAGAGCTGCAAATAATAAAATATTAGAAAGAGCTTTGTTCCAGCCAAGTGATGCTTTGTCTTCTGTACTACAGTGGAGATGACAGAATGATCGCCAGTAGCACACAGATGAATATCCATGCACATAATACCTTTATACTGGTGTCTGTCCATTTTGTTGGACATCTATGTCATTGTGACAACTGCAGCCATTTGTTACATTGGATGTAAACTTGCCAGAATGCATAAACAAAACAATCAAGGTGTCAATAGCAGTATCAATAAAATTAGATGTCCAGCAAACCAAAATGAATCCAACTTATCTAAAAGCAAGAAACACATTAAAAAATCAAAACATGACAGAGAGATGTGAAAGGCACAATACATATCAGCTTCAGAACATACATTACACTACAATAACATTGAACCTAAACAGACTATTAATCATAATAGGCTGAAGTTCCTAGAAAACCTTCAAGGGATTTTTATGAAATCAGAAAAAACAAAAGTATTTCTGAAGAAGTTACTATGTAGCACTGTAATAAGAATGTGCATCTTATAAAAAACAAAACACAAAGACAAAAGCTCAGACATTCCTACATACAGATGCTGCCAGTATGGATTATTGCTGACCTTTTTTCCATTAGGTTTGTGTATAATCCTTTCATGTGACACAGTGCAATGTGCCAATACAGTACATGTTAGTCTGTAAGCCACCCTGCAGTGGTTTGGCAGTGCATACCAACATATAACATTCTCTTAAAAAACATATGGTATAAAAAGAAGCAGTGATATGCACTAACAGGCTGGAAACATCTTCAGCCTCAGATGAGTTATAAATTATTTAATTTTACACCACAAAGCTGAAAATAAGCATGCTGCCAAAGAGCGTGCAAGAAGCAGTCATCTTAGACTTATCTCTACCACAAAGCAGCAAATAACCAGGACTGCCATATATCAGAAGAAAGCATAGTGTCAGTTCCTGTGCAGCATGTATTAGACTGGAAATATTGGCAACGCAAGCAGAATATTTATAAACTATCAAATACAAAAACCCAAGGTTGCAAACAAATTTCACCCAGCAATGCAATAGATCATTGAAAAGCTTCTTTCGAGCAAGAATGTATCAGGCAAAAAGACTGGAAACATCTTAAACATTGGAGAATTTTCACTTTGACAAATAGGATATCCTTAGCACTACAAATAAACAGTCCGCATTTTCATAAAACATTGAATACAATTTTGTCAAGAAATATGCAACAAGTAATCAGGTTAGAAATGATTTTTACAAAAGTATAACATTCCAAATATTCAACCATATTGCATCAGATAAATATGTGAGCCAATGAATCTGTGGATAAAACGCCGATCAGCAGCACATACTGTTCATATGAATCATACAAGCAGTTCTTCAAATCCAAGTGCATTTTATAAACCAAGCATCAAGTGCATACAATCAAATAACCCAGGTTCATCTTGAGGAAACATTTGAAACACATTATAGGAACACTTGTTGCAGATAAACAGGACAGAAAAACATTTAATAGGGAAGAAATTTTAAATGCACAAATATTTAAGAAGTGATCAGAATAGAAACCAATGACAATCTGAAAACAGAAATCCACATATGGTGCTTGCTGTAGAAAAATCTTAATGCAAATAACTACAATACATCTTCAAACCTGCATAGATTTTAAAGCAGTAAAATAAGACACTAAAGCTTCAGATGGACACCTATATGCCAAGGTGGAATCATGCATTTACACTCAAAAGAGTGTCAGGTCCCATGTTCAAACAGTAGAGCAACTACGAACCACAGGCATCTTTAAGCTTTCAATGTTATGAACTACCTTAAAGCTTCCTGATATTCTACACCAATACACCTGTCCAACACAAATCCCTTCAGCATACAAGCACTTCCACTTAGCAGCAATCTTTTTTAGCAGGCCTTCATCATCTAGCAATGAACAGCATGTGTAGGCTAACTCACATCTGGTAACCAATAACCAATATTACGTCCATAGATACATGTTGACAATAAGCACACGCTGGGCAATCAGCAAAGAAGCAGTTCTGAAAATAGCCCAAACCCCAAGCCTGCATTACAACAATATAAAACTTACACAAACTGTACATTTTATGGCATTCCAAAACGATAAATTGCATCAACACACAACTGCAAACAAAAGACATAAAAACTTTGACTTACTGTAGCATCCATGAAATTTCAGAGCCATTTTCAGCGTATATCATTTAAGGAGACTGTAAAAATAAAGAAAGAAAGCTTTATCTTGTGCTTTTCTATAAATAAACCCCACCAAAAGCAGAGCTACAGTTCAAATGTTAATACAGTATATTTTCTACAGTTGGAGCTTAAACAGGTAAAGGACTAACTGGCGTTTAATTTCAGGGACTGAACCTTGTGATATGCAATCTAACATTTTTACATGTATACATCCCAGCATGCCAACATTCCCAATATTATATCACTTCTCAAAAGGCTGGTATACTGAGCAACAAGGAGAGTCTCAAACGTTGAACTTAAACAAAACATTCTCTAAAGACCTTAATCCAATTCAGGATCACAGGAGTACGGCACACATGCAAAGGACATTGAAGATATGAGGGACTGCATCATGGGTGCCACATTTTGCTTACAGGATTATGGACTTTAGTAGTCACTGTAGTTCATTTTGTTGCTTTGCGACATCCCCTACCATACCCTATTGTCTATGGGGGTGTAGCAAAAGCTTTAGATTTTTCAAGAGTTTGATCTCCAGTTTTCAATGGATCTCATGGTTTTAGGGTCCCCTGATCCCGAAAACATCAACATCTCAGTGATGGGTGTCTATCTGTGTGTCAGTTTCTTGAGGACGGTCTAGAGTTAAAACAGCTGGATGGAAAAATCCTAAACTCAAAACTTAAGCCTGTTATGAGATGACGATGTGCTGATTAGTTTTTGAGCCAATCGTGCAAGAGAAAGAGGCACTCTAGGGGAACTCTCAAATACTGTAATTCTGCAATTAATTATGAATTCTTCTTGTCAATTGCTATCGTAGTGATGTATTTTATGATCAGAAAGATCAGCATCAGAGTGGTAATAATTACTGAAATGTTATAGAATAGTTTGGGTAACTTGGTTCCTAGGGCTCAAGCAAAGCCTACTGATGCTCACATCCAAATTTTTTTTTTAATTATAATATGTAACTTTTTCACATCTTTTTAAAACTAAGAACTCATTTTTAGTTAACTGTTGTTACTTTCAGATAGTCTAACTGAATATTCACATCTCAGAAACATATAACATTTACTATTATCTACTCATAGAACAACTTTATAAAATTAAAATCATTCTCCATCTTTGTGCAAAATCTTCCTCAGTAAAGAAATCATTAGCCTGTGCACAGAAACGATGACAGGCATGAGTCTGCAGCTAAGGTTTGGACCAGAAACTAGGAAATGTGTCACAGATGGACTGACTGCTCTCCTCTCATTCAAATCATGGATGGAACATTCACATTGAACAGCCTTTGATGACTGTCCTTTTACTAAGCAGTTCTTCACTTTGCACCAGAGGGTTTACTGAGGTACTTAGGGTCTCTTTAATGTTAAGGATTCTCTGTCTAATGACTATTTTAAACAAGACAGTCCCGATACTGTAAGCGAACACGGTGCTACTCGGATAGGCCTATCAAACTATGTGATGTACAAGGCTGTGTTGATTTGTGTTTTAAAGTGAAAGGTTCATTGTCTTGCACTCGTTAAGCAAATCGTACCCCTAGACAAACTGCTTAAAGATTTCACGTGAATTTAAAGTACCAGGCTCAGTACGTTTCGAACCCAATAAATATAGTAAAAGAGATTTGTGTTGAAAATACTTGGGTCACAGATCTGTAATCGGTCTCTCTGATGTGCTTGTTAATGTCTCTCTTTGTCTAAATTGTTCCTAAATGCTGGGTAATTCTGATGAGAAGTAGAATATCACTTTGTTTCTCCTGCTGAGAAGCAGCTTGTTCATTAGCACTGACACCTGAGCCTCTCCACTTAAAATTGTCATAAAAACTGTCTGGAAAGTAATGAGAACAAAACAAACAAAACTGCCAGCACTCTGCTTCTTTTCCGAAGTCATCACTATCCAGTACAAGGCTGCAAAAAGGCTTTAGAAGCAACATAGGGTGCAAGTCTGAGACCAACCCTATATGTGACACCAGTCCATCTCAAGGCACACCCATGCCCAGAGTTGACAGGCATGTGCAGAACAGATTTAGCCATACTATGCCTTGACAAAGAAAGCTGGCTATTGAGATCTGGATGATTATTTTACTTGAGAGAAAGTAGTCAGAGACTGTGCAAAAGGTGCATAAGCTCCAGCTTTAAAAAGCTGGACTTACCTGTACACACAAACTTTCTTGGTTGGAAGATAAACCAAATCTGGAATTTCTCCATGGGAAAGGACCATAACATATGTCATTATTTCCACAAGCTCCTTCAGCTTGCTGTTGTTGAGAATTATACAGTTGGATGAGAGGCCTGGATCAATGCACCTTTTAATACTACAGAAGAAAATCCTAACTGTTGTCTGTGTACATGCTTATAACAGATATTCTGAATATTTGAGCCTTCTCGAGACATTGGGTTGAGTACAGTTTAAAGACTCTGCAGTCCTACTGAAATACTTAAACACTTACACAATAAATAACGGAGACAGCTAGAGAAGTGAAAGTGGGAGGGGAAAAAAGTCACTGGCAAAGCATCTCTTGGGGTCTCAGACCCATGACATCCTCACAAGGGGAGGCTGGCTGTGAACCCAGGACCTCTGAGTCAGGTTCACTAAAGGGACCTTCCACAGCTCAGCTGACTTCTACTTCTACTTAAGCTAAGACAGTATCATATCACACGGCACAGGAATTCTCTGTTCTATCTCTACATAAAGACTATTAATCTGAATCCAAGTTGTGAATTGTTATTGGATCTGTATTCCACTGTCTATAATACATCCCATGTTCTAACACCTTAGTATACCTAGCACTAGAGTACCTCGTCCAAAGCTCAGTGATCAACATGGAAGTCACGTGATGCGATTCAATGTTATATTTTTTGAACATGTGAACAATATGGGGTGCTGAGCTAACAACTGATCACCGTTTACATCAAAGCATCACCTGGTCAGATCTTGGGAAACTGAAATGGGTAGTTAACTTGTCTTGGGAATGGCATGCAGATGCCTCCATCTGGAAAGATTATGTTTGTAATTATCACTTCCAGGGGAGCTGACCTTACACGTGAGAGTAGGTATGGGACCCCCTTCAAGACCTAAACAGCAAAAGTGGTTACAAGGAGTTGTGTCAAGGAAGTGATTGGAAACTGATATGGCAGTATCCCTTCTAACCTGTTGGAGGTTCCAAAAATGAGGTGTGCTATCAAATTGAAGAAAGTGGCCTTCTGTTCAATATTGGCAGGAGAGATGTAAGACCTAATATAGAAAGCCACACAGGCCAAAAAAAGGCAGGTACAAAAGGAAGGGCATTGTAAGATTGGGTTCACTTTGCAGAGCTTACATTCCCTATGAACATTTGTAGGAAGTTGACGAGGATAGATAGGATTAGAAATGAGTACATTAGAGGGTCAGCTCAAGTTGGGCGGTTGGGAGACAAAGTCAGAGAGGCGAGATTGCGTTGGTTTGGACATGTGCAGAGGAGAGATGCTGGGTATATTGGGAGAAGGATGCTAAGGATAGAGCTGCCAGTGAAGAGGAAAAGAGGAAGGCCTAAGAGAAGGTTTATGGATATGGTGGGAGAGGACATGAAGGTGGTGGGTGTAACACAACAAGATACAGAGGACAGAAAGATATGGAAGAAGATGATCCGCTGTGGCAACCCCTAACGGGAGTAGGCGAAAGGAGAAGAAGAAGATGTGCTATTATTTTGGGGAGTTGTACAAGTATCTGTAAAACCATCTGCCAGCTCTGCTACATCACTGAGCTGCCCTCACGAACAAATCCCAATGACTCATAACCTTGTTAAATTTTGTACTGCCAAGTTCATTTTGAATGCACTGATTGAGCGCAGCTGTACAAAAAAGTCTAATTAAACATTGGATGAGTGATAACTACTTGTCTTTAAACAAAGAAAAAACAGAAATTCTATTAGCTGTTAGAAACGGTGTAGACAGTAACAAAATACTGTCAACTTTTATCTCCGAGAGCTTGAATTGTTAGCTTTGCTGAATCAGCTTAAAACGAAGATGTTATCTTTGCCACTAATCTATCATTTAGTACTCATTACTACACTATTCAAGACCTGTCTTTTCTAACTAAGGAATTCGGGAGAATTAAGGTGTTTTTTTTTTTGTTTTTTGTTTTTTTTTTTTTTTACACATTAGCAAGGTGCAGAAAAGTTTATTCATGCAATAACTTCAAGTAGAACTGACTTTTGCAATGCTTCATTCACAAGCTGTTCAAATTTTTTTATTTCCAAGTTGCATTTCATGGAGAACACTGCTACCATGTTCATTACTAGGAATAGGAAGTACAGTATACTCTTGTTCCTAGCTCTCCACATTGACTTCTGTTTAAGTTCTGGGTAGACTTCATAATTCTCCTTTTAAAATGGAAAAATTTAAACAGCTTTATAACTCAACTATTAATATAATTTATTAATCAATTAGGAGTCAACCCTTTAGCTACAGGACTGCTAAACTGTACAATGACCTGCCTGCTGGTATACGAGATGGGTCCTTGGTTGAAACATTTTAAACCAGGCAACTGTAGTCTAGTGTACCTTTACTAGAGCTACTGATTAGGCTGCTCACATTGTTATAAATAAGATTTTTTATCATTCCTATTTCTTAACTATAGCAAGCATTAGCCTCTCTTAATAAGCCTTTATTTCTGTGTTTCTGCGAGCCACTACTGCTTTGACTGACCTACTTCTCAAGAGTATGGAATGCGGCTTCAGAGTGGCCAGGGCCTGTAGCCATTAATGGTTACTGACACAGCATCAGTCCATTATGTGTACCACAGTTACAAATTTAGGTATGTAGAACATGATTTTCTAGGGAAGGCGGCCAGATGGTCTTGGTCAGTTCAGGTCCATCTATTCCAAAGGACTGTGGACTGTTTCCAAAATCTTATGGTAACACTTTAACTTAGGTATTTACTGTAAGCTGCTATTAACAGTTTACATGTTATAAAACATATTATAAGCCTTTATAATAAAATATAAAGCAATGAAATGGCCAGGAAATATATTTGAATAGTCTTAGTAGTTTTCATGATCATTTTTTATTGTTGACAGCATCATTAATAAATGTCCCCAGACTGTTATTAGCTGTTTTATAATGGATCCCTAAACTAAACTGTGACCAGATTAATGTTCACTAGTGACACTGTTAAATGGATTTTGTTTGCCTTTCCCTCTACCGTCAATTGATCAATAGCCGTTAGGTGGAACCTCTGTTAGCATGACTTTGATTACCGTTTAATCAAAGTTTATGGAGCTCTGTAGGACTGTACATTTAACTTGATAAATGTGATTATGTATGTCAATGGAGCATGGTTATGTACTTTGCTGTTGTAGTATTATATCTGTGGACACAATTTGACTCTGGCTTTAGGAAGGTGCTCTAGAAAAGCATAAAGAGAACAGAACTGAATAAAATGAGGATATTTTATTGTTGGCAGGAATTAAGTCTTTGATTAATATATTTCTCACAAAAAAACCTCTCATCTAAGTTTCACAGAGGGCAATGCTGACATGTTAACTCTTACAATCAACCTTATTCATCACAAATGCACACAACGCTTATAAACGATCCATTCTGACATCCAATTTCTGAACTGCTTATGTCAATACTGGTTCTCAGGCTGCTTATATAGCATTTTTATGTAATTATTTATATCTCAACTATACAGGATAAACAGATCTGGGGTTAATACAAGTCAGGGCAAACTGGTGGTTATATACATCCAAAGCCAAAGTACAGCGGTGCTATTGGACAATCGGAGGCAACATTTTGAATGCCCTTAATTTATATAGCAGACAACAGTTGGACACACTGGAGGGGAGAAAGAGAAACACAGAAGGGAAACACAAGGTTCAAGGACACCCAAAAAAGATTCTCACTCTGCACCAACACTTACCAATATGACAGTGTGGTCAAAGACACTACTTCCCTGTCGCAATATTTATCTATCCATTTCCTGTGTGGGAACCTTTACTTTAAAGTAGAATATCCAACAATAATGATTAACCTTTAAGTTCTTTAACCAGGAATAACATTGTTGGTTTATTATATAAACTCTTCAGACTCTTTGCTGAAGATCTGCACACTGAAACTTTGCTTTTTGCTCTTCTCTAGAAATCACAAATATGTGTACTGCAACATATTTTATATTCATAACTTATTTCATTGCCATTCGATATCTTAACATGTAACTCAGTGAGTTAAGGTTATTATGCTCAAGTAATCATGGTGCCAAAGAAGGACAACATGTTGCAGGTTGATTAGCAAATGCAAGTAAGAATTTCAATGTACACTCAAAAATGCTGACCCTATAAACAAGTAATGCTATATACATATGCACAGTATATATCTCAAGGATAGTCAACTCCAGTCCTGGAGGTCTACAGTGGCTGCATGTTTTTGCCTTTACCAATTTCTTAATTAGAATCCTTTATTTACTATTAAAGCAACATGTTTTAATTTTAGTTTACTCATGTGTTACAATTCCGAAGACTTAATTGCCTGTTTTAGTTTTAAACTGTTGTATCAAGGTTTTAATTGTTGCCCATTTTCTTAACCAGACATCAGTTAATAATGAGGTGTAAACGACCAAGGACCCACAAGCTCTCCAGCTAATGTGCTTCTGTTTAAACCTGTGCACGAGCGTCATGAAGTATCTGTGTTAATACTGTGTTATGAAATAAATGAGAGAGAAAGGAACAACCGAGAGGTACAGATGTGTTCTAGACCAGGGGTAGGCAACGTCGGTCCTGGAGTGCCACAGTATGTGCAGGTTTTTGTTCCAACCCAGTTCCTTAACGAGAACTCAATTATTGCTGATGAAGCACATATTGCTTAAGTGACATTTTAATGCTTCATTTTAGTGGTCTCGCTTGTTAAGGTTCTCCAACCTTAATTGCTTATTTCAATCTTAAACTGCTGCATTCAGTGTTTTAATTGCTCCTTATTAGCAATAAGATGTAAAACAGGGGTAGGCAACGTCGGTCCTGGTGAGCCGCAGTGGCTACAGGTTTTCATTCAACCCAATTGCTTAATTAGAAACCAATCATTGCCAATCTCAGACCTTAATTTTATGGCTTGTTAGTCTGTGCAATGTAAGGCTCTTATATCGTAGATTTTTTTTCCTTTCCAAGGATATCATCCAAATGATTTGAAGCCTAAAACAGATCATTTTCAGTCTGTCACATTTTTCTATTAAGTGTTTTATTAAATCAAACCGTGCATGATGAACACACACAGATGTAATTGGAAAAAAGCTAGCTGGAGAACTGCTGGCTGCTTTGTCTTTTACATCTTATTGCTAATAAGAAGCAATTAAAACACTGAATGCAGCAGTTTAAGATTGAAATAAGCAATTAAGGTTGGAGAACCTTAACAAGCGAGACCACTAAAATGAAGCATTAAAATGTCACTTAAGCAATATGTGCTTCATCAGCAATAATTGAGTTCTCGTTAAGGAACTGGGTTGGAACAAAAACCTGCACATACTGTGGCACTCCAGGACCGACGTTGCCTACCCCTGTTCTAGACCATGAAGCATATGGATAATGTTCTCAAAAAATGAAAAATCTACAAATGAAAAAAAGGTTTGTAGTGGAAGAATGAAAGCACTAAAAACCATAAAATTAAATACTAAATTTCATTATCTGCTAGGCCTGGCTTCTAATTATGAAACTGGTTGGAATGGAAAACCTTCACCCACTATGCACCTGCAAGACCAAAGTGGAGTAGCCCTGATATGTATGTATGTGTATATACAGTATATATACACACACATACAGTACTGTGCAAAAGTTTTAGGCAGGTGTGAAAAAATGAAAGAATGCTTTCAGAAATATAAATAATGATTGTTTATTGTTATCAATTTACAAAATACAAAGTGAGCAAACAAAAGAAAAATCTAAATCAAATCAATATTTGGTGTTACTACCTTTTGCCTTCAAACCAGCATCAATTCTTATAGGTCCACTTGCACAAAGTCAGGGATTTTGTAGGATTCTAGTCAGGTGTATGATCAACCAATTCTACCAAACAGGTGCTAATGATCATCAATGTCACACGTAGGTTGAAACACAGTTATTAACTGAAACAGAAACAGCTGTGTAGGAGGCTTCAAACTGGGTGAGGAGCAGCCAAACTCTGCTACCAAGGTGAGGTTGTGGAAGACAGTTTCATGTCATGGCAAGATTGAGCACAGCAACAAGCAGACTGGGGTTTCAAGATGTGCTGTTCAAGCTCTTTTAAAGAAGCAAAAAGAAACGGACAATGCTGAGGATCGTAGACGCAGTGGTCGGCCAAGGAAACTTAATGCAGCAGATGAAAGACACATCAAGCTTATTACCCTTTTGAAATCAGAAGATGTCCAGCAGTGCCATCAGCTCAGAACTGGCAGAAACCAGTGGGACCCAGGTACACCCACCTACTCTCTGGAGAAGTCTGGCCAGAAGTGGTCTTCATGGAAGAGCTACAGCCAAAAAGCCATACCTCCGACATGGAAACAAGGCCAAGCGACTCAAGTATGCACGAAAACATAGGAACTGGGGTGCAGAAAAATGGCAGCAGGTGCTCTGGACTGATGAGTCAAAATTTGAAATATTTGGCTGTAGCAGAAGGCAGTTTGTTCATCGAAGGGCTGGAGAGCGGTACAATGAGTGTCTGCAGGCAACAGTGAAGCATGGTAGAGGTTCCTTGAACGTTTGGGGCTGCATTTCTGCAAATGGAGTTGGAGATTTGGTCAGGATTAATGGTGTTCTCAATGCTGAGAAATACAGGCAGATACTTATCCATCATGCAATACCATCAGGGAGGCGTATGATTGGCCCCAAATTTATTCTGCAGCAGGACAATGACCCCAAACATACAGCCAAAGTCGTTAAGAACTATCTTCAGCGTAAAGAAGAACAAGAAGTCCTAGAAGTGATGGTATGGCCCCCACAGAGCCCTGATCTCAACATCATCGAGTGTGTCTGGGATTACATGAAGAGACAGAAGGATGTGAGGAAGCCTACATCCACAGAAGATCTGTGGTTAGTTCTCCAAGATGTTTGGAACAACCTACCAGTCGAGTTCCTTCAAAAACTGTGTGCAAGTGTACCTAGAAGAATTGATGCTGTTTTGAAGGCAAAGGGTGGTCACACCTAATATTGATTTGATTTCGATTTCTCTTTTGTTCATTCACTGCATTTTGTTGATTGATGAAAATAAAAGATTAACACTTCCATTTTTGAAAGCATTCTTTGTTTACAGCATTTTTTCACACCTGCCTAAAACTTTTGCACAGTACTGTATATATAAAAACATCTATAGTAATGGCACTGCAAATTTGCATCAGCATCACCCATAGTATTAGCTAGCTTTCCATCATCAGTAGCAGGAGAGTCTGTAACCGCGAGCCTGTAGCGATTTCCACCTAGTGAAACAACAGTGAATAGCAAGCCCCTTAAATGAGTCATGTAAAGGGCAAAGGGTCCGTTCTTGGATCTGTAATGCTTGGTGCCAGCATTACTATATACAGTATATGAATTATTAATGATGCTATGAAAAGCATTACACCCCTAGCAGTACGGTGCAGTGGCAGGCAGTACCATTGGTCTTCTTTCCCAAAGATGTACTTGTTAAGTTGACTGGCAATTCCAAATCAACCCAGCGAGGGTGGGCACTGGACTGGCACCCCGTTCAGGTTTGGTTCCAGCCGTGTGCTCAATTACCGGTATGCCAGGACTGATCATCGCTCGTATTCAGCGGGTTCGAGGGAGTTTTGTTACGTTACGTTACTGGCCGCGGCAGACCTAATGGTCATTTACATATCGCCCCGCCCATTCTCGTCAAAAACTCCACCTGAAACATGGCGCCTAACCTCTTACGGAAGATTTGCCCCAACCATTCAGTACGTGGTACTTGAAATACTTTAGTGGTATTAAAAAAAATGGCAACATAATCCTTCAAACAATATGATTTAATAATGTGTAAAGAAGTCGCCATCCTCTTTACCTGAATAAAGGTTAGCGGGGCAGGTGGGAGCCCAGGACGGGACGCCAGTCCATTGAAGCTAAGCAGACACCCGAGGAGATGTGGACAGAGACGCCCTTGGGCCCGAGGACGGGGCTCCGAAGGCGGCGGCACGTTCCCAACTGGCCGTTTACCTCGAATGACGTACAGTGGCGCTGACTGGTGCTGCAGTGTTCGGTCCGCTAAAGCTCCGATATGAAGTGAAGAGTAGAGCCGCCGGACAGACCGTCACGAGCGAACGCCGCTCAGAACTCGGTGCTCCCGCCATGGTGTTCACCGTGGCGGCTCGGCGTTTAAAGCGCACGCCGAATTCCTGCTGTTTCGGTCGCTTTCTCCTTCATAGTTAAAGGTCCCAGGAAGCCGAAGCCAACGTCAATGTGTCCTCCTGGCCATGTGGGTGCTTTAACTTGAATTCCTAGCACCTTCGTCGGCGCCCAAAGCTCGTTCAGCCGCGGTGTGGAGTGGAGCGCACTGACCCGACGCCCTCCCGCCGTCTCAATTGGGACTTAATCAGCGGATCGGCGTGCCTCGTTTACGGCGCAGTTTTGTCGTCAGTATGCATGCCGTGCGAATCACATCGACTACAAAAAAGTTTTAGTGCAAAAAATAGTTAAAAAAGAAAACAGGATGCTTTCAAATTAAACTCCAGTTTATTATCGGGTGTACATTGTACACATTGTGCTACTTGCCTTAGAAAAGAAGAATAGAAAAATAAAAAGTATACCCAGGTTTACAAGAGCAGGCCATCCCTAGTGCCCCTTTGTGATGGGCCATTCGACTGTTCAGACCTCTCAAAGCTGACACTGTTCAAATTTCTTGACTTTCCTAGAGTAACACGTGGCCATCACAGTTAACCCTGCCACCATATGGCACACTGTGTATGGAGGGGTGCCAGAGTACCCTGTAAATGTGGCCAGGACTCGTAGCACTGTGCAGTAAGGATGCCACCGTGCTTTCCATCAGTTTGTCAAGCACAGTAAGGTAGATGCACGCAGCACACAAAGTTCTTGTCAAAGAAATCTGCAGTGAGACCTAGAGTACATTTGCCACAAATCATTGTGATCAAGTGTCATGGGGTTTAATGTGTTGGACCCAATAACCATAAGCTGGCCTAAACGGCTCACAGGTACTCCATCAACAATAAAATGTCTTTAATTTCTTTTTACTTGAACCCAGTAGTCAGTCTTTCATTTATTTTTAACCTCGTATACTAGTTCTTATTCTTCGGTGAATCCTGGCAGTCTATCTGGGTGGAGTGCTGCGTACATTTTCTGTGTCCTCGGGTATAAGACTGGTATCGCTGAAGAGGCCCTAGGCGAGTGTATGTGCGCCACAGTGGACTAGCATCCCCCCACGCTCTGCAGTTCCTGCTTTGAACCCAGCGCTGCCTGCTCCACGTGACCTTGAGAAGGAAATGTTTGAATGTTAACTTTGCATTGTGGATATCATTTTCAAGAAAGCAAACTGAAACCGCCAAGAACGCTACAGTCAGTCAGACAAAAGCTTTTGTAAATGAATGTGCAGCATGCCAGGTTACTTGCTGCTTGACTACCACTTTGATGTGGCAGATGTGCAGGTTAATAAAAACTCAAACCTTGATTTGCAAAAGCCACAATTGATTCTTAGCAGCTGTAAAAAAAGTAAAGAAAACGCTGCACAAGGCCAGCGCCTCTCCGCCAGAACGCTCCTCTCTTTATGCAGCAATTTCATTTACGCTGTGATGAACTGATAGATGGGATCGATTTGCATTACAGAACCCTTCTAACAGCAAATCTTGTTTGAATTTGTGACATGTTTTCAATTATTAAAACATATAGTGGCTACAGGCTTCAAACATTACACCTACATCTTTTCATTTACTAGGAAGTGGCATGCCTTATGTAATTATTTACTCTATGCTGATACCTCATGATGGGCCTATGGAGCACACTTGAAGAGCAAACATTTAAAAGCAGGGAGTAATGCCATCTCCACCACATATTCTCCGCTTTATGTTTAGATAAAGGTGCAGCTGAAAACAACTTCAAGGTGTACACAATGCATTTTCTGGTGCTAATTAAGTGACAGGTGGCACAGTGGTTAGTGATGCCTCTCACTGATCCAGGTTCAAAACCCGGCTTGGTCACTCTGTGTGGAGTTTGCCTGTTCTGGTTATGCTTTATTTTCTGGTTTCCTGTTACAAACACAGAACACGAATTATAGGTTGGGGGCTCTAAACTGCATGAATTGTGTGTGTGAGAGTATAGTATGTAAAAGTGTATTTACTGTAAATAGTACGAGACGGGCTAGGTAACGGTCAAGAAGTAGGATGGGCTTATTCCTCAGAAAAGGTATTGTACAGAGAGTTCTGATAGTTTATTAATGGCCTCCTGCCACTGCACATAACAGCCAGGCCCTTTAACTGGGAATTGAGGGCCAAACCAACAGGGACCTCTGGGGCTTCCTCACCCCAGCATATCCTGGAAAATTCCCCCAGACACCAGTAGGGCAATGCTAAGATGAATAGTGGAGGAAGGAATAAGATTTCAAGGAGTGAGCAGACTTTTTAACACTGTTGGGTAGTGGCTAGCCACCTTTCCAGTCAGATAGGGGACTTGTTGTTTAGGTAGCCCCAGGGTTGCTCAGAATTATGTTTTTTCCTGTCTTTTGTTACTCTTTATTAACCTGCTGGGTTTTGTATTTTGTTATCATTGTCATTTCGTTATCACCTTATTATATTAAATGTATTATTTTGTTTCATTTCCTGGCCGCCTTAGCATATCTGGGTCTCGGCAGCTTAAAAGTTGACCCCTCAATATATATGTATATATGTAAATATATATGTCAATTCCACAGGTTGAACAAGCAATAAAAGGACCCTAGTCAGATAGATGTCAGCAAGGCCCATTCACTCACTCACTTCTGCACAACCAGTTGAGATAAAGAGACATCACTCTGGGATGTCTTCCCATGGGCTCACCACCTATGGGAGGGGCCAAGGAGGTCGGGTGCAGTGTGAGTTGGGTGGTGGCCGAAGGCGGGGACCTTGGCGGTCCGATCCTCGGCTACAGAAACTGGCTCTTGGGACGTGGAATGTCACCTCTCTGAAGGGGAAGGAGCCTGAGCTAGTGCGCGAAGTTGAGAGGTTCCGGCTAGATATAGTCGGGCTCACCTCGACGCACAGCTTGGACTCTGGAACCAATCTCCTTGAGAGGGGCTGGACTCTCTACCACTCTGGAGTTGCCCCCGGTGAGAGGCGCCGAGCAGGTGTGGGTATACTTATTGCCCCCCAACTTGGAGCCTGTACATTGGGGTTTACCCCGGTGGACGAGAGGGTAGCCTCCCTTCGCCTTCGGGTGGGGGGACGGGTCCTAACTGTTGTTTGTGCGTATGCACCGAACAGCAGTTCGGAGTACCCACCCTTTTTGGAGTCCCTGGAGGGGGTGCTAGAGGGCATACCTTCTGGGGACTCCCTCGTTCTGCTTGGAGACTTCAATGCTCACGTGGGCAATGACAGTGAGACCTGGAAGGGCGTGATTGGGAGGAATGGCCCCCCTGATCTGAACCCGAGCGGTGTTTTGTTATTGGACTTCTGTGCTCGTCACGGATTGTCCATAACGAACACCATGTTCAAGCATAGGGGTATTCATATGTGCACTTGGCACCAGGACACCCTAGGCCTCAGTTCGATGATCGACTTTGTGGTCGTGTCGTCGGACTTGCGGCCACATGTCTTGGACACTCGGGTGAAGAGAGGGGCGGAGCTGTCAACTGATCACCACCTGGTGGTGAGTTGGCTTCGATGGTGGGGGAGGATGCCGGTCAGGCGTGGTAGGCCCAAACGTGTTGTGAGGGTCTGCTGGGAACGTCTGGCAGAGCCCCCTGTCAGAAGTAGCTTCAACTCCCACCTCCGGCAGAACTTCGACCACATCCCGAGGGAGGTGGGGGACATTGAGTCCGAATGGGCCATGTTCCGTGCCTCTATTGTTGAGGCAGCTGACCGGAGCTGTGGCCGTAAGGTGGTCGGTGCCTGTCGTGGCGGCAATCCCCGAACCCGCTGGTGGACACCGGTGGTGAAGGATGCCGTCAAGCTGAAGAAGGAATCCTACAGGACCCTTTTGTCCTGTGGGACCCCGGAGGCAGCTGATAGGTACCGGCAGGCCAAGCGGAATGCGGCTTTGGTGGTTGCTGAGGCAAAAACTCGGGCGTGGGAGGAGTTTGGGGAGGCCATGGAGAATGACTTTCGGACGGCTTCGAGGAGATTCTGGTCCACCATCCGGCGTCTCAGGAAGGGGAAGCAGTGCAGTGTCAACACTGTATATGGTGGGGATGGTGCGCTGCTGACCTCGACTCGGGACGTTGTGGGTCGGTGGGGGGAATACTTTGAAGACCTCCTCAATCCCATTAACATGCCTTCCAATGAGGAAGCAGAGCCTGGGGACTCAGAGGTGGGCTCCCCCATCTCTGGGACTGAGGTCACCGAGGTGGTCAGAAAACTCCTTGGTGGCAGGGCCCCGGGGGTGGATGAGATACGCCCGGAGTTCCTCAAGGCTCTGGATGTTGTAGGACTGTCTTGGCTGACACGCCTCTGCAACATCGCATGGACATCAGGGACAGTGCCTCTGGATTGGCAGACCGGGGTGGTGGTCCCCCTCTTTAAGAAGGGGGATCGGAGGGTGTGTTCCAACTACAGAGGGATCACACTCCTCAGCCTCCCTGGAAAAGTCTATTCAGGGGTCCTGGAGAGGAGGGTCCGTCGGATAGTCGAGCCTCGGATTCAGGAGGAACAGTGTGGTTTTCGTCCTGGTCGCGGAACAGTGGACCAGCTCTATACCCTTAGCAGGGTCCTGGAGGGTGCATGGGAGTTTGCCCAACCAGTCTACATGTGTTTTGTGGACTTAGAAAAGGCATTCGACCGTGTCCCTCGGGGAATCCTGTGGGGGGTACTCCGAGAGTATGGGGTACCGGCCCCCCTGATAAGGGCTGTTCAGTCCCTGTACGATCAGTGCCAGAGCTTGGTCCGCATTGCCGGCAGTAAGTCGAACCCGTTTCCAGTGAGAGTTGGACTCCGCCAGGGCTGCCCTTTGTCACCGATTCTGTTCATAACTTTTATGGACAGAATTTCTAGGCGCAGCCAGGGTGTTGAGGGGGTCCGGTTTGGTGGGCTCAGGATTGGGTCACTGCTTTTTGCAGATGATGTTGTCCTGTTTGCTTCATCAGGCCGTGATCTTCAGCTCTCTCTGGATCGGTTCGCAGCCGAGTGTGAAGCGGCTGGGATGAGAATCAGCACCTCCAAATCCGAGACCATGGTCCTCAACCGGAAAAGGGTGGAGTGCCCTCTCAGGGTTGGTAGCGAGATCCTGCCCCAAGTGGAGGAGTTCAAGTATCTCAGGGTCTTGTTCACGAGTGAGGGAAGAATGGAGCGTGAGATCGACAGGCGGATCGGTGCGGCATCCGCAGTAATGCGGGCGTTGCATCGGTCTGTCGTGGTGAAAAAGGAGCTGAGCCGCAAGGCGAAGCTCTCAATTTACCAGTCGATCTATGTTCCTACCCTCACCTATGGTCATGAGCTATGGGTAGTGACCGAAAGAACGAGATCGCGAATACAAGCGGCTGAAATGAGTTTCCTCCACAGGGTGTCTGGGCTTTCCCTTAAAGATAGGGTGAGAAGCTCAGTCATCCGGGAGGGGCTCAGAGTAGAGCCGCTGCTCCTCCGCATCGAGAGGAGTCAGATGAGGTGGCTCGGGCATCTGATCAGGATGCCTCCTGGACGCCTCCCTGGTGAGGTGTTCCAGGCACGTCCAACCGGGAGGAGGCCCCGGGGAAGACCCAGGACACGCTGGAGGGACTATGTCTCTCGACTGGCCTGGGAACGCCTTGGGATTCTCCCGGAAGAGCTAGAAGAAGTGGCCGGGGAGAGGGAAGTCTGGGCATCTCTGCTCAAGCTGCTGCCCCCGTGACCCGACCTCGGATAAGCGGGAGACAATGGATGGATGGATGGACTCTGGGATGTGGAGCAAAACTGAAATGCACAGAAGTAAACCTCTGTGAACTCAGAAGCAATATGCGAACTCGGCACCAACAGGCACTTGGGTAGCAGCTGACCTAGACCCGTTACTCAGGGAGCAGCACGCGCCACCGTCCCATCAGTTAGAATTAACAAAATGCAAAAGTCCAGCCAACTAAAGAGCCAACACTGCAGGATGCCAAGCCATGGCAAGGCACACTCACTGAAATCAGACCGGTTTGGAATTAGCTTAGCCTATGTGCCCCCGGGAGGCAAAGGAATGAGCAGATGTATCAATGAAGTGTTCTAGAGTAGTGCTTGCCATGAAAGGTTCTACTGTACATGCAATAAACATGTCTTGTATAAAGGCAGGGAGCTGGGGGTGCCCTACAGTATATATTTGGCTTTCCACATGAAGAATGCTCTCTCAGAGCCAACATATTAAAGACCGAGGCGAGAGCTAACAGCAGCTGAAGTCATCTGTAAAGTTAAACACTGGGGAGGTTTATTCAAATGAAGGGAAAAAAATGTTTTTTGAAGTTTATTCAATGCACTACATTAACTGCAAATACCACGCATGGCAGGTTAATACAAATTAATTTTTTTGTTTTCATTTAGGATTTGAAAGGTATAATTATTTTTTGTGGAGGTGTTTCTTACAAAGAACTGCAAAGTGACGGTGGTCCAGGGGCTCAGAAGTACTTAATGTATTTTAATGGCATTTTTCATACTAACTGCTGTACACGCCAGGTAAACTAACGTATTGCAATAGGTAGCCTCAGCACAGAGGACTGGCCACAAACACAGGGAAGGGCCTCAGTACAGGTAAACACCTAATAAATAAAGACTATAACTGGCCTGAGCTTAGAAGAGTCACTGGAGATACACCATATTTTAGAATGGTTCCCAGTAACAGGCCTATCTTAGCTACTAGTAAGGAGCAGTGGGACCTGCTGCTCTGCTTGGTACACTTGGATTTAAATTTCTGAAAGCAACAACACTGATGTGATCTTTAGGAAGGACGCTCGTTAGATACTGTTGGGACCCAACCAGCTTCCTTCTGGCAAATGGCAACATGTAATCCAGCACATGCAAAGGGAATCCCATGAGAAAGTCAAGCTGTCATGAGCTGGAAGATGATCACTGAAAACCTTCTAGAATGACGGGAACAAGCTTATGGTTAAAAGCTAGAAGAG
This sequence comes from Erpetoichthys calabaricus, assembly GCF_900747795.2. Classification (NCBI taxonomy): domain Eukaryota; kingdom Metazoa; phylum Chordata; class Cladistia; order Polypteriformes; family Polypteridae; genus Erpetoichthys; species Erpetoichthys calabaricus. Next base: position 19,260,497 of record NC_041411.2, on the reverse strand, counting down.
ATGGGACCTTATTGCCATCTTCAAGACAGACCAAGAGAATTGTCACTTTGGTCAGGTTTATTGGAAAACCTCAAGAAAGGACAATAATCTGCCATCCCTGACCCCTGAAGATACATCAGGATTTGGTTTCAAGCTGCCTCATGCCAAAGGGCTCACTAAATTGGGAGAGAGAAAATTTTCTCAGCAGGGATAGTAAAAGATGAAGGAGAGACATGGAAGGCCAACCCTAGTGGATAAAAAGGGATTCTTTAATCCATAACTGACAGGATCAGATACTGTATATGTGTCTTGTTTTGTGTTATGTTTCATTTCTCTCTCGGTGAATATTCCTTTGCTGTGTTGTTAATTATCTGGCATTATTTTACTCTGGGTCAGAAGAACACACAATGATGCCCCTTTTGTTGATATAATTTAACACATAACACCAACAAAGCCTTTGTAATTCAAATTCTTTCCTTTCCCATTTCTCAGAGAATGGCAATATAGTAGAGCTCCTTCACAGTTAAGTTATGGCTCAGACTTTGAATGAACCCCACGGCGTAAACTGAATTATGGCTCAGCAGGATGCAGGACTGTTCTTCACAATTTTGTTCATGAATGTAGCATTTGGCTGTCTTCCCCCTTTACCATTCAGTGACTCTACTCATGGGACTCTGTATCGTACCTTATCCAGGTTGTGCATGCACTCTTTGTTAAACGTATCAGTATTTTCTTACTGCTGAAAGGCTTTAATGAATGCACACTGCTGGCTTACTATACAGTTTAAAAAATGGACGCCAGGAGTGACAGCGAGTTTTTTTTTTAGCTTGGTGTTTTTCAGATGTATTTTATTTTGTAAAGGTGTGCAGCATATTTCTGTGTGCCTTTCAGCAAGACTGATTTATTTTTTTTTCAGGCATTGCTGCAAAGAAGTAACCAGGCAACAGGTGCAGTACAGCCATTTGTGTTTACTTCAGGGTAAAGGGTGCTCTGTCGATCACAAGAGAATGGCAGAGCATTTTAATTTAGCGAGCATGTAAAAGACCTCTTATTCATTAGGCCTATGAGAGGAGCTAATGGAGACGGCCTTTTTAAAAAAAAATAGCAAACTGTTGGCAGGAGTGACAGTGAGAATGACTTTATAAAGAAGGGTTATGTGCGCTGCCAAGTAACATGGCCCAGGGTCGCAGCCACCACGTGCTGAGCCACACTTTAAACAGCAATGCACACAATGTCTTAGAACCAGGCTCCCTTCCCCCAGTGGTTAGCGTGCCCAGGCTTGATAACCCGGGCACTGAAAATTTATCTGAAAAGGTTTACAAACAGAATACCAACGCATCTTTGTCACATGTACAAATTAAAGAGGAACTAAATGGGTGCAGAAATCTCACTGCTCATCCTTTTCTTCGAAATACTGTCATGGCCCAGGTGCATGGCATGGATATTGGTGGAACTTATCCAGTTGTAGACAATGCTGTCTGTCTGAAGACATATATTCAAAAACCTCTTTGCTGCACACATTCACTTATCTCAAGGAATGCAGTTTTCTGAAAGCTCATGTAAATCAGCAAGAGACCGAGGCCCTTGTAATTCTTTCAGTTGTCATTATTTGGGATTAGACTACGTGGAATCTGAGACCCAACGCATAGTAAGACTATGCTGAAGAAGTCAAAGTGTGTTCCATTAAGGGGAGAGCTATGTGACAGATGCTGTGTACTGCACCGTCATATATGCCGAGTACACAGAAATGCATGCCGATTGCCTGTAGCAGTTGTACCGAGTGATTTATACCGTACAGTATAATTGTAGAACTCGCCTAACTTACAGTGTCCACTACCACATCTTACCAATGTAACACAATAATGTGTGATTATAACCCACTGGCACAATAACAATTTTAATTCCCACTCAACCCCTCATAATGACTTGAGCCTACAAGGACCTTATTCTACAGACATGGGTGCTCTTGGATTGTCTAGATATTTCTTCTACCCATTCTCATATGACTGCTCTTCCTTCATCTGTCTGACAGTTTTACAGTTTTTTAACTTCTGCACTTCAGACTGGGAGAGGTGGCAGGGTGTCAGATTCCAACAATTTAAATTTCATTTCCAGATAAATGTTCATTTCAACAAATGGCAGTTGTTAGCACTTGTGATTTGAATTTGAATCCGATCCAGATGCTGTCTGTATGAATTTTACAAGTTCTCCTGGCTGGCTTTCTTCTTGTGTATAGTTTATTTGCAACAGTATACTGTCAGTGAATATCCATTAGTGGTGCTCCATCCAGAGAAAATGAATGGCTGTCATAGGCCTAAAGCTGCCAGCATAGGCTTTGCCCACCTTTGAAACTGCAGTGAACTTCATCACTTTCAGTAAAAGGACGGATGGACGACTTGTGTCTGGCATGTGAGTCTTTTTCTTTGTGATTTTCTTTACAGTCCCAATTTACTTAAAATTTATGCCAAAAGAAATAATTCTTGGCATTCCAGGCAAGTGCCCCCTGCACTTACACACTTGACAATGACAGGGAAACCCCATATCAATCAAACTGAAGAACGTAAAAAGACAAAGTTAAGCAGGCTGCATAATGTAGAGGAAGAACAGGAACCAAAAAGAAAATAATCTCAAATTGTAGTCAAACAAGCAGACAAAATGTCAGGGTCCAGCAAAATACCCCAGAAGTAAAACAAGTAAAACTGAGATGAAAATCAAAGCTCAGGTCAACGCATCTGCAGATGGTAAAACACTTCCTGAAACGACAGTGGTGATGTTAGAAAAGGCAAAGGCCAAACAAGTGCAGGAGCTTCACCTTTTTGTGAGATGATTTGGAATCATGGGTATTAAACAGGGATTTTTTTCCATTCATCAACACAAACTGAAGCGGAAACGCTGTGGCCGTGGTTGTGTCCCCTTACAATATGAATTTCCCAAGCCAGACACCTCTTTTTAGACTGCAGCATGTTTCTCAGTACTTGGCTACATCCACCTTCTGTTATCACAAGTGTTCCAGGCAGAGAGGCAACTTCATAGTGCCATATTTCACAGAAGAAATGACGTGCTCGAACAATATGCAACATTAAAGCAGGAGAACAGGATCAGTTTGGTGGCATCAGACCAAAGTGTCTTCTTATGGTGTCACAATCAGCTGCATGCATTCTGACAAACTGGAACTGAGACCTAACACGAGTGCTTTATTGTTTTATCATTTCCTTAATGCCCGTTGTGTTGCCACTCCACAGAAAGCCCACAACTAGATAGATAGATAGATAGATAGATAGATAGATAGATAGATAGATAGATAGATAGATAGATAGATAGATAGATAGATAGATACTTTATTAATCCCAAGGGGAAATTCACATACTCCAGCAGCGCCTTACTGATACAAAAAACAATATTAAATTAAAGATTGATAAAACTAGTAAGCACGCCAGCCTTTACTGCCATACTCACAGCCACAGCTCTTCTTGTTTAAGATAAGGAGGTGTCCCTGATAAATGCCCACCTTACCCTGTTTAAGGCAGATTCCCTGTTGTGTCATATTTTTCCAATGTTTTCCAATGGACATTACTATTTTGGTGGAGTGTTTGCTGCTTTGAAGTGTACAGCCTTATTTTGGACCTGAATACAATCTTTTGCTGTCAGGGAAGTGATTTTGATTGAATGAAGAAGTCAGTGTCTCTTTACTTTAAATGCAGACTCTTTATAAAACGGCCAGCTATTTCTGCATATATAAGCATAATGCGTAGACAGAGCTGAAGAATGGCTGCCTGATAATGAATCTCACTGTACGATGCTGTGGGCCACAGCACACTGTATATCAGCCTTGACTGTTCAAGTGTCATCTCCTTCTTTCTGACAAACAGGAATGAGGGGGGAGGTAGAAAGAAAGAGCCTTTTTTATTACAATTCACACACTGGGGTCAGAGACTTACTCTTTCGGGAAGTGGTGTACATCCCGAAAATACCTAATAATTAATTCCCGAATGCAAGCATTTCTACTGAGCGCCAGGCATGGTGGATTATTTGAGCGAGGGGAATGAATAACTTATTTCAAATAATCACAGCACTTTTCCTGTGAGAAGTTTCAGGTATTATTTTAAACTGACCACAAGTTAAAGTATCCTCCTAAGCCCCCAAAGACATGTGGGTTAGATTGACTGGCAACTCCAAATTAGTCCTGTGTGAGTATTGGGTGTGCGTCTGATGGACTGATGCCCTGTCCAAGGTTTCTTCTTCCCTTGCGTCGAGTGCCCCCCGGCCCCATGACTCTGAGTTGGATTAGGTAAGTTTGAGAATGTTTTCTATCAAATGTTCTTTCATTACATACACCCTTCCCTCCATTTTGTGAACTCACTTTTTCCTTTATCTGCTTAAGGATATCCAGAGCCTATCCTGGCAACAACAAGGTCACAGGAGGAATTCTCTCTGTCCGGACAGGATGCTCATTGTAGTGTATGTCACTGTTGTAGATTTAGCACTCAAACAAGCAGCATGCCATGGGACACCACGGGCAATGCATTCAGGGAGGAAGTGAACCTCAGTGATTAAACAAGGGCTGTGAAACAGATAGATCAAGTGTGGTAGCACTGCACCTCTCTGGCATTAAAATGTTTGGAGCTGCCACAAAACACTGCCTGCTAGTGGTTCAGAGGCACATTACACTGAACTATGGACTGAAGTTTGTCATGCAGTCGATAACCACCAGTACAGCATCATCTGACAATGCGTGGAGGGGCTTTACAATGCTGTGGTTCCTTGTACTCCCCTGCCTTACTTTGTTTGTTGATTGTCTGTGTCAGCTTTTACAGTAACATGGACCTAAGGCCTATGGCAGCCACACGAGGGCAAGGCAAGAAGCAAATCTTGATGGGGATCCTGTCTTTAAAGCTATCATTCTTTGCATAAATTCTGATCAATATCTTGTGACAGGGCCTACAATGAAATGAGCTAGATAGGTGATTTAAAACAATGATTGTACTTCCTTGTTTACCACTTCACTTCTAAACTTTCTATTGCAATTAATGTCAGTGACTGGGCGAAAAGGACCATTACATAAGATGACCATCATCCCTGGCAAACTCTCTGAAGGCTGAAGTGACTTTTAAATATCACTTAACTTGTCACTGCTGCAGGTGTATCAGGCCCCATTCACAAGGCACAAAGAAGAAAAAACGGGAATCTGTAACTGAAGCATGTCAACCGCAAAGTAAGGCTGTGGATCGATTTTGTGTTCACAACTCTGCCCTCTCAGTGGTGCCGAGGTGTCAGTGAGAGCACTTTGGAAGAAAGCAGAAGCTATGCTTCATGGGCCAGAGAAAAACTGAAGACCCTCATGTCAGGCAAGATGGTGACAAAGTTCCTTGGCAGGGAGAAGGGGCATCCTGACAGAGTAGTCATATTATCACACACCTTTGGGAATGCCCTCTGACAGACCTCCATCAGCAGATTGTCTCTGGTCACATTTTCCACTCCACTCCCTGCTACTGTATGATACTCACCTTCCAGTCACTCAAGCTGCCATATGATTTAAATAACCTCCCATTTATTAATCAGTGCTTTTCCCTCCATGTTTCTGCATTTCTTTGACCTTTTCTGCTTTCATCGACTGCTCTTTGTTTAATGATTTTGCTTGTATTTAGGTGGATGCCTTTATTTTGGATAGCGACCTCGCCTGCTATCATTCTGGTTGTTTATTTTTTATCAATGTCTCCTCCTGTGCTGGCTACTGACTGCTCAAAGTATCCTTTAATAAATAAATCTCCACAGTTGTTTTTATGCTTCCAGGCTGGTCAAGGCCTTTATTACTAAAGTGGACAGGGCTGAGCTGAGCGTACAACAAGATGCTATAGCACCCCATCCTGAAAAACAAGCTGTCTGCAAAAATGTAGTCAAGTGATGGGATCAATCCATTCTTTTGGAAGTTAACCACCAGAATCAATAAGATGCAGCAAGTTTTTCTTAGTGCAGTGTGAAAGGTCCAGCAGTTGTGATTAATAACTTATTTTCACAAGCAAAGGCAGACACTGTCGAGCAAACACACCAAGGGCACAGCTCTCTGCCTCACACAAATAGTGAGGCACGGGGAGCGTCAACCCATCTCTCAGTTCATTGCTGGCTCAGCTGAACAGAAGCATGTGTGATGTGTCCGATTTTTTTTTCTTTTAATCCACATTTCCTTTTTCAGTCATTCTGATTAATGGCTTTCAATAGCTGTATCTCATTGTCTTTCTGTCTCTCTCCATCCCATTAGAGCCTGATAGATGTTTTCCTCAGGACCCTGAAAGGACCCTGGAGGCCCCAAATTTGGACGCGGCCAGGGGAATTGTCATTTTATTGATAAGGAGATCAATGTGAAAAACCATCAGTCATGTACTTCGAGTGCACGATCTGCTTAGAGCCAAATAAATGAATGCAAGCATTAAAACGACGGCCCATCCTCCCGTCATCCAATAGGCTGGGACAACTGTGCCTCTGGGTTCTCTCCTAATGGGAAACACTAATTTAAAACTGAATTAAAGTAAATTCAAATTAGAGGTGAGAAAGTTTAAAAAAGAAACTATTGGATGAAGTTGCTACTTAACCATTTCAGTTCTGTACCTGCCAGTCTGTTTATGGTAATTTTGAGACTTTAATGTTCACACAGCTGCCAGAGATCATGTTAGTGTTGGAGTCTCCAAAGCTAATCTCCCACCATAGCCCTTCTAGGACCTCACTGCACCTCTTTCAAACTTGTACCTCCTTCCACTTCTGCCCGTTTCCAAAGGACAGCATTCAAATGTGACATTTTTTTGTAATATGCCAAATACGGCAGTTCTCCAATGTGCAGTTTTCCATTTTAAATACGCTTGGTTTCAGCTCAGAGCTTTTCTCTCGCTCTCTTTTTATCTGTTCAATATGCATTTGCCAGATGTAACACAAACCCCCCAGGCAGTAACATTTCCTCAAGGGTCTGTAATCGCTCCTTGTTAACATTTCCAGAAAGAAGGGGGAAAAATCCGGCAGAATCTTGTTTTGAATGCTGAGATTGGAAAGATTTCCTACTGATATGATTGTCCTGTGTCCACGGTGAAAATTATAAATCATGAAGCAGGCCCCAGGTTAACACCTTTCAGTTTCCTGAAGGACCTGATTATACTGCATGTGACAAGAGGCACCAGCATTTGTTTCTTAAACTCCAAGGTGGGTACAGAAATTCTAAAATACCTGCAATTTCTTTAGGATTCCCAGGGCCATGATTAATGCTTCACAATGTAAACCCTAACCCCCAAACCACACACACACACACACACACACTGTTGAATAATAATAATAATCCTTTGGATTTATATAGTGCTTTTCTCACTACTCAAAGCACTTAGCAATTGCAGGTTAAGGGCCTTGGTCAAGGGCCCAACAGAGCAGAGTCCCTATTGGCATTTACGGGACTCGAACCGGCAACCTTGCCAGTGCAGATCCCTAGCCTCAGAGCCAAAACTCCGCCTCACTCTGCTAACTCAAGAGAGTTTTGGCTTGTGCCCTGGTGGAGAGGTTTTATTCCAAATGACATGTACACTGAAAGAGACTCAGGAATAACTGAAAGCCCTTTTGGATTTGGGAGACATATAAGGTCACCTCTGTGTACTCAAATGCACTGCACACAGTTGAAAGCTCTCAGGACAGTCCGGTGTCCCTTTGGGTGTTATCAGGATAAGAAAATTATTTGCTTTTGTGCTCAAGAAAAGTAAAAAGAACATTTTACTTTTACTAATATAGATATCAATATTAGGTGTGCACCTTTGACTTTTAGGAAACAAACTCTGCGTAGGATGTAGGGGTTCACGTTAGCCTGATCCTCTCCTCCACGGAGTGCGCGGGAGCACTTTCGAGATGATTGAAGGATTGGGTTACACTGTCAGAAGTGTTTATGGTCAAGTCAATAATGCAGTAGGGAGAGCACATCTGGAGTATTCTGTGCAGGTTTATTTACTGCACGACAAAAAGACACAAGAGGTCTAGCGCTACAAATGAAAAGTGCAGCCTGGAACTAAAGGACATGCCCTACTCTGACAGGCTAAAGGAATTAAATCTCTTTTGTCATGAAAACAGAAGAAGTAGTGGGGATATAAAGAAGTCTTCAAAATTCACCAAGGGATTGATAACGTTAACCCAGCAGAATGACTTTAATTAAACAGTTAATCGCTTACATGAGGACACAGGGTGGGAATTAAGGGGAAGTGTATTCAACACTGAATCCAGGAAATACATTTATTATTTTATGCAAAGAGTCAGCAGAGGAAACCACTGAGCTGTGTAACTGAACTGTACCTGTGATGGCTTTTAGAAAATGTCTGGCTGTGATTTTGGGACACCCAATTACAGCATAAGCTATACTGAGGAAATGTAGCTTGATAGAAAGAATGGCCTTTTTCTGACTGTTAAATTTTTTGTACTCTAGCATGTCTCAATAATGATTGTTTGTGACAGCATTAGAAGCAATCAGAAAAATAAAAACTCAGAGTGGTAACCAGTGAACTCTTTCCTTGCAGCCTCATTTGAGTTTTTTGATTCAAACTGCCTTGAAATGACAAAGCAGAATCATTAAGTCCTAAAAAGCACTCGGTGTTTTGAGAGTTTAGTCAATGGTATTAGGAAACGGCAACAAAAGTACTGTAGTGTTGAAACTGGCTGGAGGAGCAAAACAAGGAATGGCAAACATCAGTAAAAGTGCATATGATTTCAGAGAAGATAACGTTTTAGTGTTTTCAAACGAGCCCTTTCATTATTATAAGCCTGCAATACTTGGTAGTGTATACTTGGTAAAATATATCATCCATGCTGACAAATGAGGACAGTGGTGCTGTGATTATGGCTATTACTTATTTGGTTTAAATCCTGGGCCCAACTACTCTCTATTGCGTTTCCTCTGTTTCTGTGTAGGTTTTTCTTCCTTCAGGTCTAAGATGAGTATTCTGTGTTTAGTGGTGACTCTAAACTGGCACCTTGGAGGGGGGTGTGTGCAAGTGATGGGTTGGAGCTGCTTGCATGAGATTCACTGATTTCATAAAATTGTCATAAAGAGCCAGAAGAGTCAATAGCCTTTATGTGACTAAGATAATCACTCACTGCAGTTTTCCATCTTTTGATAGAAGCAAACATGTCAGAGGTAGTGTAGATAATAAAAATGAACCTGTTTAAGTGGTGCCCAACATGGGATCCTCTTCAACATAGTGATCAGTGGGACTGGGCGCTGACCTACGGTTAGGTTAACAGTGGTGCCACCACCCACCCACACTTAAAATAAGATTATCACTTTGTGAAGGATAACTACAGGAGCACTGGTGTTACAGGTCAGGGTGTGATGAGGACCTCCAACACCTTCTTGTAAGTCCAAAAAAGCATTTATAGGTGCAGAACTGAGGATGGAGGAAGAATGAAAAAAATAAAGTGACCAAAGGACTCACCCTGATGTAATAAACTAGTGTGGGCAATAAAAGGGTTGTCCTTATGTCAGAGTTGACCAATTTTCTACAGTGGCATAAGAAGTATTTTCAACTTATACGTGAAGCTAGACCCTCCAAATGTGACGAATCAAACACATGGTACACAGAATATTCCACTGGCTGATTCCTCTTCAAATGGGAGCAAAAATGGCTGATGCTAAGAAAGATGCAGCCTGTCTCTTGACATCTATTCTGCTATGCTCCCTAACAAATAAATACATGAATAATGTAATAAAGAGCAAAATAATTATTGATTTTTTTAGAGAACTGTTTAGTGGTTACTTTTCTAATAACCTTAAAGTTTAAAATTCTCACAAGTCAAGCCATGTAGCAAGAGCGGTAACAATGTGACTCCACTATCACAGCTGGCTGAGTGATCCACAAGGAAGACCACTAAACATCAGCTAAGTCCTCCAGATACCTCAGGAGTTGTCCTTCTTCAGCAGAGAACCATTGGAAATGTGAACACTAAGACATACTTAAAAGATGGAAATCCAAAGAGTCTAGCAGCACAGCAACGTGAGGTACCAGAGGGGACTATAGAATCCCACTATTGGGGGATATAAAAAAATCAGCCATGGACTGAATACAGCCAGAGATTCATTTAAAACAAAGTTAATGCTTAAATAAATTAAACATACCAGAATGTCAAAACAGTTTAAGAGCTGGAATTGTTGTTCACTGAGCAGTCATAGTACTCTAGAATGCTAAACTGTAACCACCATAAATGAAGGCACCTTTGACAAGGAAATGATGAAATAAATGCCAGTGCATTGTACTTATATTGTACTTTTTCCATTTTCTACCACTCCACCAGTACAGCCACAAAAACAGAACTGAAACAGAAACAAATGCTCCTGAGTCTTAATCCACATATTTCTTGAGGCAGAAAACACTTCAAATTACCAACACAGGAGATTTTTAAGGATACCGATGCACAGTATTTGCCATTGTACTCTCTGTTAAAGGCCAGATGTATGCATAGCTCTTGAAAATGTCCAATGCACATAAAAAAAAATGGTATCTGTTCTAATAAGAAATCCAGTGTGGAAGCAATTAATTACATGAGGTGACATGTAACGTGATAAAACTTAACTGAGAGCAGTTAAGTGAACACTGAAATGAGGAAGGACACTGTTACTAAAGGAAAAAAAATCTGCAAAAAATAACATCCATTTCTATGAAGTGACGTGCAGGATGTCAAATCCAATTCACCCTCTTCTATAAACCGATGGGATTACTTACTTTTTGACCCTATTTACTTAACCGACAAATGGAAAATATTCAGTATCATCCTTAACTGATGAATGATTTTTTGAACATGCCTTTTCATGGCCACTGGGTGGAAGGTGCAATGAGACCAATGAGAACAATTCAAAGGCCTACCCAGGAATGGGCGTCTGTCCATCACAGAGCACACTTGCACACTCTCACAAGACCAGGCCATTTTAGAGCCCCAAATTAACCAGAACCACCCTTGGGCAGGCTGTCAGTTCATTGCAGTACACATTCACACACACATACTGCGTCAGTGTAGAGTCAGTAGTTAGCTGAGCCTGCATTCCTGTGGGATTAGGAGGAAAGCCAGCACCGGCACATAGAAAATGTGTAAAGTGTACACAGACAGTGCACAGGCCAGGATTTGAGCTGTGAGGCAGCAGTACTAACCACTGTTTCACCATAAAAAGACAAGACAAGAAAATAACTTTGCATTTTATTGGAACTTCCTTTACATTCTAGTAATCAAAATCGTGAGACATTCTATGATGTACGTTCAGCTACATAATATAAGATGATTTCTGTCATGCTGGGTGAGTTCATCTGTAATGTTTACGATGTGCCGTATATTGGAACGTATTTATAATTCATGCAGTAATAAAATACATTGCGCTTTTCATTTCAACAGAGGGTGCTTTGTTAACATTAGCATTTAAATACAGTGGAACCTCGGGTCACGACCACGTACAAATCGGGTTACGACCAAAAAGTTTGCCAAATGTTTGCATCTGTTCACGACCACACACTCGGGTGACGAACAAGCCAGTTTCCCTTCTGGTTTGTACGCGCTGATGATTTCTGCACGTGTTCAGTCTCTCCCTGTGCATTCGCTGTGAACTCTTTGTGCTCTATTTTGTTTCCTTTCCGGTTCGTACGCACCGGTGATTTATGCACGTGTTCAGTCTCTCCCTGTACAGTACATTGTTCTCGGTCAGACGGGTATCGCGCAGAGGGACTTTGTGGTATAGCTGGTCCACAGCTCACGTCAAAAGGCCAGTTTTAAATAAATATTCGCTGCGATACAGCTGCCACATCCTCTTCATAAATAGAAGCACAAGGCGGCTAAAGGGAGGAAAAAGAAAAGAAAGACAGAGGTTGCGGAGTGAGGAAGTAAGCAGGAAGCAGTGTGGAAAGAACCGGTGTGAGCGAGCGAGCGAGCGCTTGCTCGCAGGCAGGCAACTGGACAGTGAGCCCAAGCAGGGGTGTTTGGCCGACACTCAGTGGGGCAGAAGGAAGTGGTCGCTCCAGCTGAGCGATCAAGGAGCTGGAGTGACCAGAAGAAGGACGGCTGGCCGCATAAGGCCGAGAAGGCAGCGGGGGTCACCAGTTAAAGAATGCACCGGGCTTGTTTTTAAAGAGACTGCTTCCAGCATTGTTTTAACCTCATTGTATTTAATGAAGACTTTTTTCTATTGGATTTTAACCTCCACTTCACTTCTGTTTTTATGGGATTATTTATTTATTGAAGGATTCTGAAAGCACTGCACTTTATTTAATTTGGACTTTGTTTTTGATTGCCGTTTTGTTGATTTTCATAAAAGCACTCGGCACTTTTTGTACCATCCCCTTGCTCCATTGTAGTGCCTCACTGTCTTGCTCATCAGTAACATTACCGACGGTGACGGGTTTAAGGGCTCCCGGAAGCGAGATGGGAGCATGCAGCGAACCCGCATCGTCACAGACTTTACCTCAAAACTGTAACCTCCTCTCCACCCAGTTCCTCCACATCTTCCTTCATGCCAGAACTCGACTCATGCAAGGTTAGTTTTCTTGGTCGTTTATGGTTAGTTTTTGTATAAATTAAGGATTTTTCAAATGTTCATTTTTTCCCCTGTGCTTAAAACTCATTAAATAAAAGTTGTAACGGGACAATGAAACGAGACGCACTCAGAATTGACATTTACAACACTAACTATGTGGCCCCGCTACAAAGTGTTTACAGCGAATGGTTTGTAAGGCTATTAGCGTGAACTCCTGCAATGTTAGTTTTCTCTGTTCAAGGTTTTCTCAGTGTTATTCAATGTTTTTACATTTAGTTTACTATTACACTGTGCATTCTATGGTATAATTAACTATTTTTGTGCTTAAAATTTTTTTTTTAAATCTTTACATACAGTTCGTACGGTCCGGAAAGGATTAATTGTATTTACATACAATCCTATGGGGGAAATTACTTCGGGTCACGACCAAATCGGGTTGCGACCAGAGTTTTGGAACGAAATATGTAGGAAATAAAAAAGAATGATGGAGGGAGCACCAATCTATTTTGAATGCAATAAACATTTAATGTAACAAAATGAAAGCAGGAATAAATCTAAATAAAAAACAAATTCCAATAATACTTAAGAAGTGGGCACACTTGCCTCCCAGGACCCGTTATCAGACCATCACCTGCTTCCTTCCATGTGACAGACAATGGGCTCCAACGGGATTGTACTTCATCTACCACACTTTTTAATTTCTTGTCATTTTGTTTTCTTTAAATTTTCCTTTATTAGGTGATAGTGTTGGCTGTATACACCATCTGTTTTAGTGATAAGGCAAAGCATTTTATTAGTACACATGACACTTTGGAACGAACATGTCGAAAGCAGCGTCCTTAAGTGAGCATGTTGTGAGGGACATCATCAGTATGGCAGACTCCAGTTACAATCTATTGAATTAATTTCAATTAGGTGACGCTACTACACTTACATTTAAGTGCTATAGTAATAATCATGGACTGGCCAGCTAGTTGTTTAATATTTGTAAATGCTCTTAGTTTGAAGTATGATAAATGATTAAATTAAAACTGGAAATCCTCTCAACAAAAGCTAAAAACCCTTTACAAATTCAATGAAAATTAAGTTTTAATGCAAGATGGAAAATGCTCACCTAAAACAAGCTAAGGGATTAATGTTGCTGTGACAAACTTATCACATCAGTGTGTAACAGCAATTAAAACTCAGTAAAATGTTCATTTACTGAGAATTAGGACAAAAAACAAATGATGTGCTCAAACTCTTCAATATGCAAGACAGATTATATATAAAATAAATAATTTGTGCCATATTGGAAATAACACAATAAAGACATAACAACTCTGGCGGTTGTGTAGGAAGTAACTGACATTCCCAGTAGCTACTGTCCCTCCGCCCTAAGTCAGGCCATCACCTCCTCTAGAGCTCAGACCCTGGCCCATCAGGTGGGGTGATCACAGGTGATAGCAGTATGTTAAACACATTGATCTGAAGGGGCTAGACAAGCAACAGAATAATGAGGACACATTGCCAGAGTAAATAAAAGCATGAGAAACAATGGTGATCATGAGCAATAGCAGAGAGTCAACACAAGAAACACAACATACCCGTGGTACCTACTGGGAGACGTACTCAGTGACAAAGTGAACACACGCTATAGCAAGCTAGTGCATACATCAGACGAAGGCAGGGTTAAAATTGGGCATAAAAAGATGAACAACTTTTCTTGGCCAACTAAAAACATTCAAGCCGGTGGAATCACTGGGAGTCGAAGCTTTGGTTTCAAGCACATGGAGACCTCACTCGGGACTTCTACATTCTCAATGGCATGAGTAAAGTCTTTGCCTTTCATAATGAAACATACACACACTTGAGGACACCTGGTGGTAGTTAAGTAGAAGCGCATTAAACATGGATATCTTCATACAGGTATGAAGGATTGAGAGAAGGTGAAACACACATTTGAGTCGTGTACATGACAGAGAGAATCTAAAACCTTTTTTTTATAAAAAAAAATGCACCATAGGCCAACCAAATGAGCTGGGTGACCTCAAATGTCAATGCTCCTCTACTGAAACGTAAGGGCATATTTTTAAATTCAAATTATTTAATACTTGTTTTCTTGCTTCATCTCCTATGCCAGACTGAAAACATTTCTTCCAGCAGCTGTTCAGCAATCCAGAAAGTGGTGAGGTTCTCAAACAGTTAAAAACATTTGTTGTTAATACTTAATTCATTTTTTTTTCTCTTAACAAAGAGGTCTTGCAGAATAATTAATAAAGCAATTATGTGCAGTTATCTCGGCATCCTGGCACTAATGTTTAAAAATGAGCAGGGTGCAGATTTTTGCATGTAACTCTGAACAATTCTAAATTGCCCATAACAATATTAATTACAGCTAATTATTGACCAGTTAAAGAGATGCCCACTATTGTATCAGACAATTGCATTGTGACATTTGCCACGTGCCTCTCCCACCAGCTATATTCTGCCTCCTTTTACAAATGACCCCAGCTGCTAGAAAAAGCCCTGCCGTTCTCCACTGAATTGAAGCAGCTCAGGCGAAACTTTACTAAAAACTTTTCAAGAGTTAATTGCAGCAGTGAGCATAAATCAAGGCCACTTGTATCCAATACAGTTTCCTCATGAAACTGAAAAGCAGGGCCACATTCTGTGAGGACTCTTCACATGTGGTCTGGGGCCTTCCATAGAGAATTCAGACTGACATTTGGCATCAAGGAGGGAGGGAGGAACTTACCTGTGTCTAACTCAGGTTACTATAAAACTGTCAAACACAGGAATGAGGTTTTACCCTTAAAAGATCTAAATTGTATTTGTAAAGCTTCTGCCTCTTAGATAAAATGCTGATCACGATGATTCAACACTAGAGGTATTATTATGCTTGACCAACACACAGATTCGTTTTCTTTCATGAATAATTAATTCCTCCTGTCTAAGTGTGTCTGAAAATGTCTCAATAATCACTATGAAGGTAGCTTGTGAAAAAAGAAAAATTATAAGGCTATCACACACTATTTGACAATATATGCTGCAATCTTGAATATCCATTTTAGTTGCTGCTCTACACATCACTCCTCGATGAGGGATCTCCACATAAATCAAGAAAATTGCTCACCTTAATATGATGGCCAGCTCAGCTTGAGCAAAAAAGAACAAGTACAGTAGATTTCTGGGCCAATAACATCTTAACAGTACTAGTCACCTCAGCATTAAGACACACAAGAAAGAAACACCTCCAGCGTCCTCCATAGTCCGATCATTAACGGGATAACATGAAAAGAAATATAACCCGCAAAGGCTACATCTGCCAGGCTGACCTTTTTATTTCTGTTTTGTTGTGAAAAATCAAGACACAATGAACCACCTTGTCTATTTCTGACCAAACCATTTCCTGGCAAACAGTCAAGAGGAAATGTCACCCCCAAAATGATATAAAATACTAGAATTGTTTGAACAAGACAACCACAGTTTTGCTAACAAATGAGAAACACTACAATCTGAGCACCAAACCAAACCAATAAGAGTAGAGTTTCACTGCTTTCTCAAATGGAGGGCTATAATGCTTTCTCCATTCTGAACTTTGCTGTTCTTGGCTGAGGTAGATATGACACAATCTTACACAGTAACCACTTGTGACATACTGTAAAAGGGAAATAGGAAAAAAACAAAGCGCTTCACTGAGTTAACCATTACAGTTGGTCATCCAAACAGGCATCTCCCAAGATATGAGAGCAGGAGTGACGCGTTTTCACATTTATGAGGGCTTTGCCATGTAACACAGAAGCTAGGAATTAGCATCATGGAAGTTTGTAACCAGCCATATCATTGTGTTATTAATAAAGTGAAAATTCCTCCTTAGGGTTTGATTTGATCGTGTTATACATTTTGAAAAATGGATGTAAACTTTGGGAACCAGGAATACATACATTTTTACCTATTTAAAATGAATAGCGATTACGTTTTCAGATTACGGTAGTTCACATTACAATGGCCTCTTCAGGAATGTATTACAGTATGCTTGCAAAGACGGAAAAGCCTGTAGATGAAATTCTCAAGCAATCACCTCCCATCAACACAAATGAAGGGGAAAACAGAGATGATGATAATAATAATAATCATTCTTTACATTTATATAGCACTTTCCTCACTACTCAAAGCAAATTTACATAGTGAGTTAGGAGCCACTTCAACCACCACTACAGTGTAGCATCCACCTGCATGATGCAATGGCAGCCACTTTTGCGCCAGTACACTCACCACACATGAGCTGTCAAGTGGTGAAGTGGTGAGGGATATTTAGCCAATTAAAGACAACGGGTTAATTAGTGGGACAGATAAACCCTACTCTTTCAAAAGATGCCCAGGGATTTTTTTATGACCACAGAGAGTCAGAACCTCAGTTTTACGTCTCATCTGAAGGATGAAGCCATATTTACAGCCAGTGTTCCCACTGCACTGCACTGCACTGGAGCATTGGGATCCATATTCAGACCACAGGGTAAGCACCCCGTGCTGGCCATACCAACACCTCTTCCAGCATGAACCCAAGATTTTCCTACATGGTCTCCTATCCAAGTACTGGCTGGGCCCAAACAGTAGGATAACCTGTCCTGGTATGGCTGCTATATTACAGTAATCCCTCACTACTTCACGGTTCACTTTTCGCGGATTCACGACTTCGCGGGTTTTTAAATACAAGTGATTGCCCGCCTATCGCGGAAGTTATGTTCCAGACCCATCAGCAACAGGAGAAAATCCGCGATATAGAAAGACCATATAAATAAACATTTTTATAGTTTAAGCCTTAAAATACCCATCCCACATGCTTTAAACACATGTAAACTTATAAAACACACTTTGTTAACACATATGATATGTGGATGTCGGGCTAAGGATATGAGTAACATCTCACTATTATAAAACATTTTAACTTCACGCAAGACAAGACAGTGAGACAGGAAAATGCAAGGCTTTAAAATTATTGACACGCACAGCGACAAGCAGCACAAAGCCAGAACAAAGTCCACTTCTCCTTAGCGTTCATTCAGCTCCCCAACCCCTTGACAATGTGAAGTGGCAGGAGCGTACTGCGCCTCCGGGGAGGGGGGGTTTGAGCAAACGTGCGTTCAGCCCTCACACACCCCCACTCCTCCTCCTCCTTCTGAACGCGCAGAGCGACAAGCAGGCATTTTGGCAGAAGCAGCACAAAGTCCATTTCTGCTCAGCGTGAGTTCAGCTGCCCCCCTTCACAAAGCGAGTGCAGACGCATCGACGTCTGATCGCTGCGTGCAGGCAGTGTGCAGTGTTGGTCTCCGGTGTTTAAGAATGTAGAAAGTGTTTAAGAGCATAGGAAGTGTTTATAAGTGTGGGAAAGGTTAACAAGAGAGTGAGAAAGGTTTATAAGAGTGTGGGAAGGGTTTATAAAGCCTTAAAATATGTATAAATAATAAAATAAATATAGGTCGCTACTTCGCAGATTTTCACCTATCGCGGGGGGGCTCTGGAACGTAACCCCCGCGATAGGTGACGGATGACTGTATAGCAATAACAGAGACCTAGCTAAATTACAAACATGAGGATGAGTATACCATTGACTGTTACACATTGGGTTGGCATTTATCAAAAACACAATTTAAATGTATGTAAGTCTTCTTCAGTTGGATGATGAGCCACATCTTAGTGAGGACGTCCAGATTCTGCTGAAAAGCCTTATTTTGGGAGTGTGTTATATGTATTATATTATAGTCTTGGGGGACTTTAATTACCCAAATAGTAACTAAACTAACCTTACAAATAGCAAAGTACAAGAGTAGGAGTTTTTAAACATAATCAGTGACTGTTTTTTAACACAGTACATTAAAGCACCAGCATGGGGAGAAGCCTGTCTAGATTTAGTAGTCTGCAATAACTAGGATAGAATTGAGGGTGTAGAGGTGATTGGGCTGATAAGATCAAGTGACTATCAAATTATTCTCAGTGTTTGGGCAAATTTTGAACAGATGCAGCAAAGTCTAAAAGGAATAAACTGGGATAAGCTTTTAAGTGTGGAGACAGTGAAGAAGCAGTGGAACCGGTTTAAAAACATATCACATGCAATGCAGAACTTCCTTCCAATTATGCAAAGTAACTCTACCTCTAGCTGAGGTCAGCTCCTAGAGTCTTCACGAATGCATTGCTAAACAACACATCCATAAATTTGCTTACACTGTCTCTCCCAGAATAAATCCTTTGTGCTTAAATAAACTGCTACTGCATTTAGGATCCTAATATAACGTAATTACGTTTCTGAATTGTTTATGGTGTCTTGCTGTACCAGTAGTCATGCCATATCTATGCCGCCTTGTGCTCACTGTTATCACCATCGACACTTGCCTTTTCTAGTTTCCTGGGTCACGTGTTTTGAACATTTAGTTCTTGGGCATCAACTTTCATTTTTTGTCTTGCTTCTTCTGTTAACGCTGTGAATGTTTTCAGCTATTTTGTCCTCTTTTCACTTTGATTTTGACTGCTTACTTACCTACTCACTCTGCCCCTATTGCTAAACCTTTCTTTAGAATGACCTTCACATAACAGGATCACACTATATGGCCACTTCTTGTCTTTCAACCAAACCCAGTGGTTTAAAAACAGCCTCTTAAAGCCTTTTCCCTATCAAGTTAAGCACAATTCTCAGCATCAGCAAAATACTATGGGCTCAACATGTGGAAAACCCTCAAAAGAGGTGAAGAATATAATGGGCTCACCTCACAGTGACATCCCAGAGATATTTTAAAGTATGTCCTCTGGCAAGGAAATATAATCACACCAGCATTTCTTTTATACCACCAGAAATATCAGTCCTTCACTGCTATCCAAGCTTAGGCGCCATGGCTTTCCCTACTCCACAGCAGTGCACATGTCTCTTTCATTCTGTCATACGTTGTGCTACAACAGTCATGCAGATCTTCCTATTTCCAAATGGTGGCTGACTGCATGAATTAGCTGAAGCCTGAAATCAAGGTACTATAAAGTTCTGAAAATAGTACAAAGTAATGAAGACTGTCAATCAGATGGAGTTTGTAATGAATGAAAATGGAGAACACATACCTTACAACAACTCTGGAGCTTGACAGATGGATCTGCTGATGTGGTTGCTAAAGCCAGAGCTATCTTAAGCCCACAGATACAGCATCCAGTTAGCCAAGTTCTTTTTTAAAAGTTTATAGAGCAGTACAAAAGATTATAACTGAAAATACTTAGTGATGTAGTGTTGGCATCCATCTCCAAGATTTCATTTAGTGCCTTAGATACTGTGATTTTGTTGATGCCAATGTCACTGTTAAGCTGCGTCTACTGCATGACTCTACCTTTTCCCCATGTTTTGTTCTTCCCCATTTAAGTTTCTTTTACCTGTTATTTATTTCCTATTAAGAACCAAGTCTTTTGGGTGCTCCAATTACTGCTTAGTTCTCCAGGAGTGCTCCTAAATCATGGTAGCCCCCCCGAGGTGTGATAAAGGGGTTGCTCAGCCCATAGTGCTTCTCGGAGGGATTTTCTGCCATCACCATTTCAATTTTCTGACCTTCTAATCTTATTCTTCTGACTTTTGAGTTCTTGGATTTGCTTCTTGGTTTTTGTTTGCTTACTGTTTTGATTTAGTGATTGTTTCTTTCAGTTACTTCTTTTGAGCTGTAGAAAATTGTAGTTTTATGTATTCCATTTTTTAATAATAAACTATTTATTTTTCTACTAGTAAATTTAATAACCAATCACTAGTTCTGTATTTATTGAATAGATATTGATGTGATGACTGCCTTTTGTGGTGAATTCTAGTCTTTGTAGGTGCTTCTAGTCATGCAAGTTGTTCATAGGAAGCAAGGCTCTGATGAAATGTGTGACTTTGTCAACAGCAGATTTGTTAGCCAACATAAGAAGGGATTTGAGTGAGGAATTAATATGAACATGTTGATTAAACACTTAACCAGTTCTTGATTTCTCACAGGTAAAGAAAGATTAATTAATTTGTGAACCTATGCCAAACTAAAATACTTGGATTAGTTTTCCAATAACTGACCAAGGAATGGCAGAGCTAAGACAGCACAGTGAAGGAGTGAAGGAAACATACTCAAAAGTAAAAGCTGTATGTGGCAGAAACCACCACCAGTAGAAGGGACTGTTAGGGGTGGCATGCGCTGTTACTGGTGGTGACCCCCAGAAAATGAAACCTCAGAAGGCACCACAAAAAGAGTGAGGCTATTCGGTTTTGGTAGTGGGGAGTGAGCTTTAGGCATTTACATGGCACAGGTGTGTCATGACTGTTTGCTCAATAAAGCAGGCAGCCTGGAAGGTACATTCAAAATGTGGGTCTTTTAAGCTAAGCAAGGGGTTTACTGGTGCAGCAACACCAAAGGCCAATATAGGGAGTTCTAGGTTGGTGGACATGTTGCTAAAAAAAACTATCTCAAGCCCCAGAAGTAACCCTGAGATGGGATTTAATGTCTGCCCTTTCAAGAGTGAACAGGGCCTGGAATCGTATGAAAGTTGGAGGAAGGCTCACTGACAAAGGTAAGAGAAGGCCGAGGCTGGAGAGAGTGACAGATGGGAGATGAGAGTGCATTGAAGTACTTTGATAAAAGGTCAGCGGAGAACCACCCCACCAGAAAAGTCTTGACAAACTTCCGCTTCCTCTGAATTTGTGTTCCCCCTTTAGTTATTCCTGCCTTGTGCTGCAAACATACCATTTTCTGACGTAATTACTGAAAATGCATCCTGGTGTGTATGTTACTTCATGTCTACAGAGACAGCAAGTTTATTTAAATTCTTTAGGAACAAACTTGGATTCAACATACTGACAGATGCAAAGTGAAGTGAAAACTGTGATGGCCTGGCAAATAAAACAATGTCTCACTGAAAAAAAAATGCAGACAACCTTGTTACAGCGAAATAATCACATAATTTCACAGAAAAGCTGTGCAAAAGGGGAAAACACGAAAAGATTTTAGAAACTAAAACTAAAATAAAGATTAACAGATAGACTTTCATATATTTTAACAAAAGCAATCAATGAGGTGAACATTTATTATCATTTTTAGTCAGTAAGGTGGATAAAGTCTGGTCATGTACTGTATGTGTTGACTGAGAATTTGAGAGAATGGAAGGCTCAACAATTATTTTGCTTTTGTATTGGGAAACTGATTATAGTATTATATTATTTTTAAGTGGCAAATAGAAGTAATAAGGAAGAAGTAAGAAGTAGAGTGGAATAAGACGAAGTAATGAGGTAATGGGGTAATTCTGTTTTTTTAGTAGTCATGGCCACTGTCTCTGCTGGTTTGCATGAGAAACACACTTTGTGCGTCTGGATGCTATGATGCATATGGCCATGTCAGATGTGACATTATGGCCTCCGTAATGTGCAAGATACCAATGCATGAAACAGTCTCCAAACTATAAAATGTTAAAGGAAAGGCCTTTTGAAAGACTTGAACTTAAGCTGCTAAAAACAATAAATTTAGGAGAGAATTATGGTTTTGACTTTTGTTTTGTTCCAACTACAACTCTTGTTTTGTGTTGAAAGGTTTTGATAAAGAAAATGAACAAATTAAGTGCAGTGACCCCAGTTTAAGACGTAAACCTTCTTTATGTTTTGCCCCTAAAGTAAGGCCTTCTTTTTTCTCTGCCATTCTAAACAAAATCTGCCAGTCAGGACATTCGAGGCGTCCTAATCAAACACTACAACTATGCCACCTCAACTGGCTCCTTGGAGTAGAACACTGTTGCTGACGTCCTTAGCTGATGTGAGATTTCCTTCTGACTCTATGATTTTCCATAAAAGCTACATTTAGAATTTACAAAATATTCTTCAAAACGCCTTTTTAATGTGATGAGATATGCCAATAAAGGAACCTGATTAGTAAAACAACAGCCTTAAACAGATTATTTCACTTGGTCATTGGTGTAACAAGCACAGAAGTTTGGACTCCATTTCACAGTGAATTGCCTGTCTTGAGACTATTTGCAATTTGCGACTATGAGAAATTCCTGGCACTGCATGTAAAACATGATTCCTTTACATTTGTACTTTTTCTAATCATTGGTTTACTTATCTAGAATACTTGCTACACAGAAAAGAAATATTTACAGTGGTGGCCAGGCAAGATGGCAGTAAGTTAATCCGCTCTAATGTGACAAGAAATACTGTGGTCTTCTATCTTGGCCAAGGTACAAGCATTTAAAACTAAAACATTTGAGAAAATAATTCTTGGCATTCACGTATCGTCACATTTTATATGACTACCTCAAAAGGAAATACGTTCATTTTCCTTTTGATGTGCAAACTCAATAAAAGGAACTCTTAAAGAAGTTTAAATGTAAACTGTTCACTTTATCAGGACAAATACGAAGGGCTGGGTGGCTACAAATCAGTTCCTCGGTATAATTTAAGTCCCAGTTCCCTGCAGCAGAGTCATGGTTAAAGCAGGTTTAGACAGACTCATGGAAAGGTATGGTTATGAGACAAAGCCCAATGATCCTCTGAGTCTGCTTCAAAGACAAGGATCAGAAAAGCTGAGCCTACCCCAGCAGCACTATGAGCAAGGCAGGACTTAATATCTGAATGAAACACGATTGTACCAAGTGCCCACACATATATTTTGTGAAGCTGGACTGCTTTAAAGTCGCTAATTAACTTAAAATGCATGCCTTTAGGTTGTCAGAGAAAATCTGAGAACATCCTTGTGTATTTGGATAAACTGTGCAAATTTCACACAGATATTGATCCATGCCAGGAACTGAAAACACAGCTCCATAGATCTGTGCATATCTATATCAGTATGTCAGTCAGTCATTATCCAACCTGCTATATCCTAACACAGGGTCACGGGGGTCTGCTGGAGCCAACACAGGGCACAAGGCAGGAAACAAACCCTGGGCAGGGCACCAGCCCACTGCATATATCAGTATCTACAGGTAAATATCATGCGACTGGCAAAGGGTTGCCGTTAGCAAAGGTACTAATTTATATGGAAATCTGGTCCTTTTCACACCACTCAGGGATAAAGAAGCACTAATAAGTAGTAGCATGGTGACCCTGCAGCCAAAGAAATGATTTAAAAGGACTCAATTCTACAGTGAGGAGGAGAGCTGAGGAAAAGCAGTCTAGCAGAGAAGTGGAGGACAGACCACAAAATCAAAAGATAAAGAAAGTAAACTGAGAGAAAGACAGATGAAGTAAGCGGCCAGAGGTGGGAAGGTGAACAAACCATTCTACCCAATCTGACGGCACTGGAAACCTGAGAAAGGAAGGGCTGGTGTCAGAAATGGGCTGATTTGAAATAGAAACATATTTCTTATCTTCGCCATGTTTAAAAGCCATGTTTAAACTGTAAAAACAAAGTAGTAAAAGAAATCTGCTCTAAAGTTAGTTGGTAGACAAATGATTCTCCACTACTACTCAACAGACTCAGTGTTGTGCTCCGCTGCATTACAAAGCTGTGTGAACATTTTCTGCAGCTCAAAGGTCAGACCGCGCTCTTTCAAAGACCACAGAACACTGCTCATCTCATGGAGCTTGTAATATACAGCAGAAAACCTGACATCTCAAATGTTAAGTTAAGCCAGGTCACCTGAATGCTCATCGAGGGTCCAAAACTCCCTGGTGTATTGTGAACCTGGAGACAAAGACAAGTCGTAGCTTCACATCATTGCCAAGACTCGTGTGATCCATTCAACCTCAAACTCATGCTTTACTGATTTAATTTACAAGATTGGCATTATTATATACTTTTTAAATTATTACTGTGTGCTGGAGCTACAGTGCACCTCTATACTGTGCATACTTCTTTTTAACAACATTTTTTAATATTAGAAATACTGTATAAGAATTTGATTTATATATATTTTACCATATACATATATGGTAAAGGAATGTTTTTACATACTTTGTTTAAAATTCTTTTGATCAGCTTTCTTTTTCCTATATTTTATGCCTGGATTTATGTTTTGTTATGGAAGCTGAGAGAGGACGTGCAATATCGTTATTTTTTAAAATTGTTTCCTCGAGATAACAAACTAATTTTATCGAGATCTTGATAAAACAAAAGATCTTGCTTTCTTGAAATTATGAAATAATTGTATCTAACATTTAATGTTTAGCTTATTGAAGCCACGTCCTGTTTGAAACGGCAGAAGAGCAGAAGTGTATTGATCAGCGTGTCACATTTTTGTTCAATCAAAGGCTGATGCACGCTGAAATATGTTTATGCCTTAGTTTAGAAAATAATAACGTTAGTGTCTGTCATTTAAGAAGATGGTTAGCAAGGCTTCAGCTGTACAGACGTCGCAATCTAAGCAAGCCTGATGCCAACAGCGAAGGTTAAGTTTCGTTTTCTAGAGATCTTGATAAAATTATTCCATTATCTCGAGGAGACAATAGACTGTTTGAATGTTTTGAACATCTTTAAATATTGTGTGCATAACGCTATGAGCAGAATGACTTTGGGACACAATCTGTGCTTTGTAAATTCTGTTGAGGTTTTTCTTAAAAAAGTATTTATTAATAATGTAGGAAGTTAATTATGGGGCAGATTCCTTCAATGCCTCTGAAAATTAAGCAGCTGTAATACTTTCACCCAATATTTTTATTTATTTGGAGAATAGTTCAGCATGCACTTTTGACAACATACTACAGCATACTACTATATAATACTGGATATTTCATCTCATAACAAAAAACACATAAAGTCCAATATGCATGTGGAAATGTCAGTTCAGAAGGCCAGATCTACCAAAATGGAAAATTTACATTTTGCTTGAAAATAAAACTCTATGTAACAGGACAAAATATACCCTTGTGGCTTCTCTCTTTGCCCAAAATAATGTCAAGGGGACTCAAGCCATAAAGAATGTGCTTAATGTATCAAAAGAGAGGGCCACACAAAGAGGGTCAATAACATTCAACAGAAGAGCTAAACAAGTCAAATCAAACTCAAGTCACTTTCAAGGTAAGACACACAGGTCTTAGTCATTGCTCACCCCTCTCTCTCATGTACACCGTGACTCTAAGCTCATTCAGACCACTGGCTTGAGGTAGCTTTGAGCCCACTCCTTAGGTCAGAGGCAGCACCAGGCTAATATTCTTCCATGGCAGCCACCCCATTTTATCTGCTGCTAGAGCCTCTGACAGTTTCATCTGAACTTAAGTGGGTGACCTAGTACCAGTTTCTCCAGTTACCAACACTGTTTTGCCACCAGTTAGCCAGGTGTAGTAGTCCTTTCCAGTCCTTCATGGAATCTCTTTCATTCAAAGTAGAAAGTTAGAGATGACTTGCTCCTCATGGGCCAACATGCCTGATAGGGTGAACACGCTGGCTTACACAGAATCTCTCCTTGTAATGGCGTCATTCCGGTTCTTTCCTGTCCAGGGCTGACTTAGTGCCAGTAGGCCTAGTAACCTCAGACCAACTACAGTACTTTCACATACTCCTAAAAGGAACATAAAATCAGCACCAAAATCAACATGTCTATTTACATTTCAAATGTCAGGAGAAAGAACTATTGAGTATGACATGGATGGGGAGAGACAGATAAGTAAAATCAATAGAGGCTGGCAGCCAGGAAGCTTAAAAGTTAAACATTGAAAAGCTGTTTCATTTAATAGTGAAAATGCTGATACTGAAAATACTGAAAATTTAAACATAAGCACAACATATACAGATAGGCCATTATCAAAAGGCCGCAAACCTGCTTATTAGGAAGTCTGGCAATTCACCATTAAGAATAATTCTTGGTATCAGGTAAACCTGACAGATTATTTTATACCTTTGGAAACAGCAAAACTCCACCTCACAATGGAGATGAGGACCACAATGTTAAAAATAAACAGACATCCTGTAGTCAGAGAGAAAAAGAAACAGCATCTTCTAATCACAATATATGTCCTATTAGATTATGTCACTGGTAACTTCACTTACAGCTAAAAAGCCTCCTCTGGGCATCAGGGAACTGAAAAATACAAAAAGAAAAGCCTGGAGACATTACAAAAGTGAATATCATAACCTGTGAATAACTCGAAGAGTGCAAGGTGTGGCCTCCAGCACGAAACAGGACTGGTACCCATGAGCAGTCCTCCACACTTTACTGAACTTGAGCTCTACGAAGTTGTGTAATGCACTGACTTTCAGGCCACTAAATGGAGGAGTCATCACTGGACTGACGCTCTAAAACAAACAAGTCCTACGAGTACACACAGTATGTGTTTATCGCCCTGACCTCGTCAACATGCCATGTTAATGTGCACATGACCCACTGAACTAGCCATATGGAGTGAGTTAATCACAAGGCAGTTGAGATACTACTGTTAATTACATCTGATTTTTAACCTCAGTAATGAGGCTTTGTTGTTAAGAAAATGGGTGTTCAAAGAATATAATTATCTAGTTTATGTTTTATATGACAACAACACTGTCAACACAGTAATCAGATTTCGGAAGCCGTCATATACCAGAAGGCTTATGAGTGCAATGTTCATCGAAATAGGACAACTGGGCTGCCAAAATGCCAACAGGCTTACAGACACAGTATCTACAGGATTTATGATGGTGATAACTGAGGAAACAAAAATGAGCAAGTTTAAGATAAACAGGAAATTTGAGTGAATAATAAGAAAAGAACATCACGTCTACATGTCAGGCAGACCAGGAGTCCCACTGACCTTCAGTACCAGTCTATCAAAAGTTGGTTGGGTCTCACATCTAGCTGACAAAGACGCTGAAGCTGATGAATCAATTCAAAGCCAGTGGACAGAGGCAAATCCACAGCAGCAGGGCCGTTTGAGAGTGTACTATGGTTGATGTCACTCAAACATTTAGAAACTGTCAATATGAAAAGTAAGTGTCCAACATGTGAGGAACACAGAGAAACAGTGTTGAGGGTAGCTCAGGAAGTCAAACATCTATTTCTGTAAGTAGCCGTCCCGTAGAAGAATCCATGACTCCAACCAACTTCGGTCCATCAAACTGCCTCTTTGCCCACTGGACTATGGAACAACCTTGAGAACATTTTTTCCCTTTTTCTATTTTTACTAAGGCTTTTACCAACATAAGGTCAAGCAGCACTTCCAAATGAGCGGATTCTTTTAAATCAGCTGGATGAGTCTACATTACTCCCAAGCACCACCAGATTTTTAAAGACAAAAAACTGAGTAAGAAAAGTTCTAAAAAAATATTACCTAAGTTAAGTTTGCTTTCAGGGCTTCAAGGTATTGTTAACTCCTCAAAGTTTTGTTCTGATTCAAACGTCTGGTTAATCAGCCCTTTTGAAAACAATTTTCTTTCCAATGTTAAAAAATTAAAAAGACATTACCTATTTGGTTCAAAATCACACCAGAGTACCATTAGGCTCACTGATCTAAGTACTTGTGCAAAAATCATACACATCACTTCATTTTTCAAAAGACATTATGGAATGTTACAGCTGTTAGAAAAAACCATTAGGTACTCTGAAGAACCAGCAGAACCTCAAATGGTGAACAGGATACAGCAGAGTGGTTCGCTCTGCTGCCTACCTCGTCCATCGCTCACACACACACACACACACACACTCCGTGTCCATGTTTGTTTTGTTTTACATGTAAGAGATGTGAGTGTTACATTAATTAACATTCAAATTTGATCTTCAATGAGTGAGAGTGTCTGTCTCGTATCTAATGCTACTGGGACACTGGTCATTACCCTGCAACCCTAAAATTGGGTTCATTTGATTCAATGGATGAACGAATCTGTATTAACTGAAAGATAAAGTGAAAACTGAGAAAAATGATGTTATGATTTAACAGACAACCACTGGCCAAAGTTAACTAGACCGAAAGTTAACACTTAAAAACACTGGCAGAAAAAAATAATCGCAGCACCAACAGGATGCCAGTGCTTTGTGTACACTCCACAGGAAGAAGAATAAGATGTGCACAATGCAGGGCTTCACGCTCAATGTTGCATACAGCCCCATCTCCCCAAACAAAAACAAGCGTCACTCAGTGTTATATACCTCATTAGACTGAAAACGACAAATGCAATACGAAGCGTTAACCTCTCCTAAAGAACCAAGAGCTATTCTGGAGATCACACCTCCAATTATTTTTGGTGTTAATGTGATGGCCATGTGGTTACTAAGTAAAACGTTTCCTGCATCCTTTGACTCCAATCCTATTCTAGATGTTATGTCAGTAGTGACTGTGGAGGCTATCCAGCACTTTTGCAGGCAGGCATGATTTACCTCAGTGTCAGTAAACAATTCCAAGCAGCAAACAATTGAGAAGTATTTAGAAATGACTTCCAAATGAACCCCAGGGATGTGTCTTCCATTAGCTTCATAAACCAAATCAATACCTGCAGAATGGAGCGTGGAGTGGAAAATTAACAGTGCTGGAATAGATTTTTTTAAAGCCTTTAGAGCAAAAATGAATCATTTGGAACAGCAAGGCACAGCCCTTTTTGGAAAGACTTTTTCCACGGTTTCATATTTAGCTGATAAATGCAATGAGTCTGAATTTACAGCTCTGTGTACACCGCATTGTTCAAAATAAACAAGGGTTTCTCACTGAAAGCCATTGGGTGACTACTTCAAGTTTTACTGTTTTCTTAAATGATTAATTCAACTCGTCTGTTCTGTCAAGAAAAGGCCATGAAAGGACAGCTGCAGATTTTTCTTCTCCTACCTGTCAGCCAACTGAGTAACGTCGGTTGTCACCAAAGCTGCAAAATGTTCCATCCAGTCAAGTGGCCCATAAAACAATACAGAGCTGGGAGTTCCGGATGTTATACATGCCTATAAATAAATAAATACATTTAAAATAAATAAGTAAATAAAAGTGAAAATGGAAATTGGAGTGGAAAAAAATTTTATAGTTATATAAGAGCAGTAGGAGAATTTTAAAATTTAAGCACTCTTGTTTCCGATTTGTACCAACTAGAGTAGAAGCCTGACAAAGCAAGTGTTCCCAGTTCATTCAGTCTGCCATTTTCAGTATGTCTGGTCTTTCAGCGCTGATGTTTTACTCCCTCGACAAGATGAGTCCAACTGACTTTTCCCTGCCATCAACTGATTTTCATTTGTTAGAGTAAAGACTGGGAAGAAATTCAAACTTTATTTTATACTAATCCTTTCAGCGTGAGCCCTAAGCACTATACAAAGTTGTGTCTTACAAGTGAAGTTCTGGGAACTAATGTGAATTCAGAACTCTGCAGCCAACAAACTGGTAATGTGGACTGAATGGGTTACCTGACCACAGTGCCAACTACACCCTGCCTCAAAACAGGGCCAAATGAAACTGCAATGTGACCTCAGGAAATTGACTTATTTCTTCCAGTTAGTGGGGATACTGATTTAGAGTTGGTGGTTGGACTACAAAAAATGGTGGACTTCTTTTCAGACATTTTCATTCAATTTAAACTGTCATCTTTTGACTATGGAATAATCAGAATGCAGCTAATCTGAACAATTAGAACATGAACTTTAAAAACATTATCGTTGTATGATTTTTTGTATTTAACGCATGTTTCTTTGTTAATGTTCAACATTAAGCAATTTCTGTTCAGCATGCTAGGCAAGTGTGCTTATTAGGAATAAACTGGAATTAAATGGACCTGGGACTTTCCAAAGACGCAAACAACATCTTGTCTTCAGCAAACCCTAGTCCTCCTACTGTGAGAGCTGTCAAGCTCAACAAATCTACACCTCCAAGCATTTAGAGTATATATTCTAGTGTTGTGGAAAATGAATTCAAACCCAAAGAATAAAGCACAATAACAGGCCATGTGCGAATAAAAGAAACAGGGGCAAGTGCTCACCTGAAACAATAACAGCCTAGAAGAGTGGAAAATGCTGCCTCTAAAGAAAGGATCAGGTCAGTTAATTGTTAAAATTATAATCGGTAGGTTGCGTGGACTATCGACTCTAGGTCGGCCCGTTGTGAGTGTGTGTGTATTTGGGAATAAGTGGGCCTGTGATGGACTGCTGCCCCAATGCCCTCAGTGTTTCTGGGATAGGCACAAGCTCCCTGCACCACTCTATTGGATAAGCAAATGAGAAAATGCATGAAGAACAGATAAGAGACAATACTGTGCCGCTGTTTTTAGTAAAAGAGCACATTACTGAACGCTGGGAGAGTGATTTAAAATAAAATCCTGCAGCTCCTGCAGAACAAGTTTAATACCTGTGACCTCTGCACTCTGTCATGTAAACGGAAGCTTTGGAAATGTAAAGATTTCACTGGCATCCTTCTAACTGGCAACACCAGCCAATTTCTCTTGAGGACCTGCAAATGTGTCTTTAGTGGAGTAATCAGACAGTGCAATTATATTGCATTATAATTAGAAGTGTACTCTGCGAAGGTTAAACAAAATGAAAATTAATGATCACTTAGTATGTAGTCATTTACCTCTGTAAATTTCTATGTCACAATGTGGTTCAATCTTTAAATGCTATGATTTGACTCTGACAATATAAACTAGTGGATTCCTCTGGGTCTTTTTGTCTCTTCAGTATCATACGTCTGTCAGGCGTCCCAGACAGCATTAAAAAACTACTTTCTTTGATAGTCACTAAGAAAAAAACAGTAGGTGTAATTAACCTGGGTTTTCTCCCCGGAGCCTTTGAAACGAATTGTAAAATTAATCCTATGTTAAAATGCTTTGCTGATTGTCTCACACGGGAAAGGGAACACTCAAGAAAGCATGCAGCTGAAAGGAACCTGAAAAAGTACAATAAACAGGTTTTTAACCCTCAGACTGCGGGTCTGAGGCCATGTGATAATTTACATTAGTGGCTCTCAGCCCTGGGTTCTCCTAATAACTTAATGCAAGTAATGCCAGTGGGTGTGCGACTCTGCTCTGTGGCACTAATTCCGGGTCTCAGTGAGTGTGAACGTGACTTAGGATCTGTATGCTATATATTTTAGATATTATTTTAAGAAGTAAACACTTTAAAGTGACATCAAACTGAACGATAGTGCGAGCTCAGGAGGTATTGTCCCTAAGCCTCTTCCAAAGCTGCCTCAATATTACTTCTGTTTAGGAGTCTGAACTTAAAACAATAGCACCATTTGGCTTACTTCTGTTTTTTCACCCGTTTTATTTTGCTAAATCAATTCATCCTTTCAATACAAACAGCTACTCTGAACTTTGAGAACTTGTCTTTTCAGGCCTATTGTTGTGTGTGCTGCGTCAGGTAAGGGGTTAGTGCTGACCATTTAATATTATTCATGTTTGAAGTGTTATTTTTATTTTGTGTTTGGTCATAACCACAAACACCCAAGTATGTATTTTTCTTCTTTTCAATTAATGTCCTGTAGAGAAATAGGCATTTGCATTTTACCTATCAGGTGTGATCTTTTCATTCTACATTTAATGTTGAAGAGCTCAAACCACTTTTATATCAGGGCCAATTGTGACCTTTTTAATGCCTTTGAGACCCATTCCTTCTTAAATGCCAGGATGAGTGTCAGACCACCTTCTCTTGGAGAATCACGGATGACAATCAGAGGGGGAACTGTTGGTGTATGGACTGGAAAGAGGAATGCATAGGGAAAGAAAAAGTGTAGACACTGTGATTGGGGTGTGGGTTTGCACTCAGTCTTCTGGAGATGAAAAAATGGAAAACTGAGCCGCTACACCCACCCCAGTGATGTTAATTCTCTTTTAAATAATGGACCAAGGTTCATTAAAACTTAAAAAAAGTCACTGATATTGTGACAGATCCAAAAATGGTTGTAGTTTCTAAAAGACTTCTTCAAAGAACAAAGTTCAAATGCAAATTTGACAACAAAATGAGTCATAAAATGGCAGATTCAAATCTGTAGTCCTACATTTTTGTAGGCCAGTAGTCAAACCTGCCCCAGATACAATAATAATAATAAAGTAACCCCAAATACATATATATTAGTCTTTATTAAGTTTCTAGATAGTCCAGGACGAGGTTTCAATGCTTATTTGCTTACAAACTGATCTGAGCACTTGTGTGTATCCCACTCGTATAAAACCTTGACTTGTTAGGCTGAATGCATCCTAGTGAGAGCTGAAAGGCTCAAAACTGGGAAATGTCAGAGCTGACGCTAGTTAAAAACGTGGTCATTTCTTGACGACAAATGTAACTAGCTAGTTGATTATACTCTGAAAAAAAGAAAACAAAAAAATAATTTCCTGCTGTTTAGTAACTACAGTATAAAGAATACAGTGTATCTCGGGATCTTAAGTGAAAAGGCTGAGAATACTTTCCAGTAACGTTATCTTTGGATAGCTTTTGCTAACTGCTATCACTGCTAGCCATAATGATTATGAATTAGAAATATATAAAGAGTATCCTTGGTCATGCAGTATCATATGAGTAGATATTTTAAGTGATTTCTTCACTAATAACATCTGGAGAAATTGCATCCTCCAGTTGAGATTTCTGACTTGTTAGGTTAGAAATAAATGAAAAACACCTGAGAGTTTTTTCTATTGCTGCGTGACCCTGTGTTCGGATTCAGCGGGTTGGAAAATGGATGGATGGATGGATGCTTCTTACTATAACAAGCCATACAGATATTTTTCTTTTATTGTTTAATGCTCTCAGCCCATGCAGCCTGGTAAATTTGTGATTCTGCATTATCTACAACCAAATGGTCAGCAGTGTGACATCACTTAACCGTCACAAATCCCTTTTCACTTGAGTTATGTTTGCTTTGAGATAAGCTACTCTATAATGCCTGTTTCACAGAAAAATTCTAGTCATTTGTAAAATGGCCTATATATTATCAGATAAGATAAATCCCATTGAGAGGAATACTAGGTTGGTACCTTTAGACAAAGGATGATGGCCTGCAGTACCAAACGTGTCCTTGCTGCTTTCAGATTAGGATGTTAGGAAAGAGAATCCCACAAGCCAAACAAACGTGTTTCATCTTTACAGTAGGCCTCAGTCAGTGATCTGCATCAGACTGTTTTCAATGACATGATCCTGTAAAGTTTTATTCCACACATTTGGTCACATACGGCTTTAATTCTGTGTCACTGCCCAGTTCCATGGTGTTTTGCACTGGGATGCATGATTGTCATACAGCACTTGCTGCTCTCTATGTGTATTCCCATTTGTTTATTGCTTTTCATTGTAATTTCAGTAACATCATGATTAGGTACTAGTAGTGATTTTTTTCATACATTATTAATTTGTCTTTATTGCTGTTTCAATTTTTGTAATTATTCTGTGTTTTTCAATGAATGTTGCATTTAGTTGCTGTAAATGCAGCTTGTTGCCAGGCAACGTGGTACACACATCTCACCACAATCGCGCTATGAAAGAAGGCCGAATGCACGGCAAAGCTCCCAAACTTTGACTAATCAAAGGAAAGGCTTTGTCAGAAACTAGTCTTCAAATAATAACCAGAAGAAAAAGCATTTTAAAGAATAAAAATCTGGTTTGACTGAAATTTCATTTTTCTTATTCTGGTTCAGTCCTAATAACATGTGCACTGAATCAGCTAGCATCACTGACTATTTGGCTGCCTACTCTTAAACAAAAGAAAGACCGTTACAATCCCGGACGCTCTCGATATAACACTTGTTCTCTGGACTCCTAGCCTGTTCCACCAAAAATTTGATAAATACAGTGAATAGAACACAAGTTACATTGGTCACACCAGGTTTTGAGACTTGCTTATCCAATTACAATAACCTTAGTGAAGTGGTTAAACATTGGCCACTGTAGTAATATTTTATTTATTAGCATGTCTTCTACAGGTATATTTTATCATTTTTTGTATTAACTAACTAAATGACTATATGTCTGATTATCATCATATATAATCAAACTTATAATTTTGCCTATGGTAAAGATACATAAATGAACATATTCTGCACAGAATGTGCCTAGTTTTTTAAACTTTAACTTGGCCTACCTAAAACTGTAGCATAACAGTAAAAAAGGTTGCTTACACAAACATAAAAACATGAATAAAAGCAAAGAGTTTGACTAATCACTTAAAAATGCTGCCATATACTAAAAGTACGTCACTCAGAATGGGATTTCAGCACCACTCATCTCTGCTCCTGTGTCCGCCTAATGGATTCTCTTTTAGATTCATCAATGGAAAAACTTAGTCCAAGTACGAATGACATTAGAAATCTTTTTGAAATGTTGTGGACAATATATTCTAATTCTTTTAAGGATACTGTAATAAGAAGGTTTTACATTATATCCTATAATTCATGTTTTCAACAATGCCACATAAAAATGTCAAGTGTATGCCAGAGACCATGGAATGCCCATAGCAACAACAACATTTATTTATATAGCACATTTATATACAAAAAAGTAGCTCAAAGTGCTTTACATAATGAAGAAAAGACAAAATAAGAAATTAAAATAAGACAACATTAATTAACATAGAGTAAGAGTAAGGTCCGATGGCCAGGGGGGGTCAGAAAAAACAAAAAAAAACTCCAGACGGCTGGAGAAAAAAATAAAATCTGCAGGGGTTCCAGGCCACGAGACCGCCCAGTCCCCTCTGGGCATTCTACCTAACATAAATGAAATAGTCCTCTTTGTAGTTAGGGTTCTCACGGAAGGACTTGATGATGATGGTCATGCAGACTTCTGGCATTTAATCCATCACTGTTGGAACATCACGGTGCTTTGAGTAGATGGTGGTGGCCAAAAGGACACCGGAAGAGGAAACAGAAGAGAGAGTAGATGTTAGTACAGATTTTAGAGCCACCATGAATAGTTATTATAATGAATTGGATATACAGAGTATCAGGATTAAATTACAGTGAAGTTATGAGAAGGCCATGTTAAAATAATGTGTTTTCAGCAGTTTTTTGAAGTGCTCCACTGTATTAGCCTGGCGAATTCCTACTGGCAGGCTATTCCAGATTTTAGGTGCATAACAGCAGAAGGCCGCCTCACCACTTCTTTTAAGTTTTGCTCTTGGAATTCTAAGGAGGCACTCATTACAGGGGGTTTGGGGGGCCAAGTCTGCCCAGAATGCCCAGAAAAAGTAAGTAAGCAAAGTAAGCAAAGTCACAGGCCCAAGTAAATAAACAAATAATGATTTGATATGATTTATTTTACAGGAGAAATAATTATATTAGGCAGCAGAGCAGACCAGTGGTTAGTGCTGCTGCCTCACAGATCCCGTGTCCTGGGTTCAAATCCTACACCAAGTCACTGCCCATGTGAAGTTTGAACATTCTGAAAATGTACCGGATATTTAAAAGTTTGGGAAACTTTACAGTATTATATGCCAATTGTGATTATAGAAGACTAATGTAACTAAGGCTGGGATCACACAGAGCTTGCAGCAGTACACTTCATCCCAAGGCCCGAGGATCAGACCCCAGCTGTCAAGATCACAGCCATGCTGCAGAGAAACCTGTAAAGGACCTGAGCAAAAGAGAAACATACGGTGGTTTCAGAAAGTATTCAGACCCCTTTACTCTTTTCACATGTTGTTATGTGGCAGCCTTATGCTAAAATCATTTATTTTAGAAATTACATATTTATTACAAATAAAAAACTGAAATATCACATTGACACAAGTACTCAGACCCTTTGCACCTGAAATGTGGCTCATTAGAACATTAGATCAATCTGGACGAGAACAGGCCATTCAGCCCAACAAAGCTCGCCAGTCCTATCCTATCTCAGGTGCGTACCATTCGACTGATCATCACTGAGGCGTTTTTACACGTTGTTTGCAGTCCACCTCTGGTCAATTACATTGATTGGTTCTTATTATTAAAGGCACACAGCTGTCTAATGATGATCCTACAGTTGGAAATGTGTATCAGAGCAAAAGCCAAGCTATGAGTCCAAAGGAATTGCCTGCAGAGCTTAAAGACAGGATTGTGTCAAGGCACAGATATGAGGAAAGCTACAATAAATCCTGCAGCTTTCAAGGTCCCCAAGAGCACAGACATAATTCTTAAATGGAAGAAGTTTGGAACAATCATGACTCTTCCTAGAGCTGGCCGCCCAGTCAAACTGAACAAATGTAGTAGAAGGTTAGAGAGGTGACCAAAAAGTTGATGGTCACTCTGGCTGAGCTCCGGAGAACTTGTGTGGAAATGAGAGAAACTTCCATAAGGGCAACCATCACTGCAACACTCCACCAACCTGAGCTTTATGACAGATTGGGCAGGCAGAAGACTCTCCTCAGTAAAAGACACATGAAACCCCACTTGGAGTTTGCTAAAAGGCATCTAAAGGACTTTCAGATTGTGACAAAAAAGATTTTCTGGTATGATGAAACCAAGATTAGTTTCACGTCTGGAGGAAACCAGGCACCCCTCATCACCTCTGCAATACCATTCCAATGGTGAAGCTTAATTGTGGCAGCATCAGGGACTGGGAGACTAGACAGGGTTGAGGGAACACTAAATGGAGCAAAGTACAGAGCTAACCTTAACGAAAACTCCTGCTTCTGAGCGCTCTGAACCTCAGACTGGGCCAAAGCTTTACTTTTCAACAGGATAATGACCTTAGGGTCCAGCTCTGTGAAAGTCCTGGAGTGGCCCAGCCAGAGCTTGAACTTGAACCCAACTGAACATCTCTGAAGTTGCCTCACTGAAGGCAGCACTATATACTGTATATTATATGTCTGGACAAGCATGAGTATGTTTTGCTTAAAATTAGGTGGGAGCAATTAGACTCTACAATTAGAGTGTCAGCTTTCTAAATCAATCCAATGCCTCATGAAAGCAGCACTCAAAATAATAACTGCAAAGATCAAAAGTGCTCTTGTTAACCTGGTCAATCAGAGAGCAAGCTTCTGTTCACGATGAACCGTCTACAGTTGGGAAGTCCCCTAAAAAAACCTTGTTAGACATATAAATGTGTGTCATATTTGCAGAGAGCACATTGCACATTTTATAAATAAGCATAACCTGATGCAAGTGAAAAACCTTTCCATATCATCAATTATTCAGTACGTTATCATTGGACGGCACCACTAGACGAGCGGTAAAACATGAACTACATCTTCTTACAGGTGCTGTGGGTACTCTCTGCTGTTCAGTGTTACGATGACAGTGTAGGAGTCAATGTAAGCTTAAAAGAACTGGCAGCTATATTCATGAAAATATGAACTGTAAAATATGCCTTTGAAGTAAATGGTGTGTTACTCCGTTCAAAGAACTGCTGGTACTACAGCTACAGGACAGCCAAATCAACACATCTGCCTAACAACACCAGCAGACGCACAGCTGAGGCTGCAAAGCACCCACCTTCTGACTGCGCGTCTAAACAAACAACTAAATGAATTTAACTTTACTGTCTAATTGGAAAGAGAAACTTGCAAACGTTATATATTTATGAACCACAAGGCTTATCTAAAGTCTGTTTGCTGTAGTTATGTCATACAGTGATGTAATGACAGAAAGATATTGTAGGAGACAGGCGCTCTTCTCAAACTGTGGTGGCCTTGGTGTTTGTGCCTGTCTGTCTGTCTGTCTGTCTCCACTGTCGCAGCGCTCATTATATGTAAGTTAACTGTTAAGCTTCAGTTACCTTGTGCTACTGAGTTCCTGAATGGATAACAGCAATTTTGGCTTCTTATTATCTTTCAT
The DNA here is from genome assembly GCF_900747795.2 of Erpetoichthys calabaricus. Classification (NCBI taxonomy): domain Eukaryota; kingdom Metazoa; phylum Chordata; class Cladistia; order Polypteriformes; family Polypteridae; genus Erpetoichthys; species Erpetoichthys calabaricus. Next base: position 19,222,418 of record NC_041411.2, on the reverse strand, counting down.
CATCAAGTCTTTTGTTCAGTATCTTTTGCTCTCTCCCTGAAACCCCAGTGGCTGATTAAAAAGTCACAGACTGGAGAAACTGGGGAAGGAGTTTTAGGAAGAAGCCCTGTGGATATGGCCTGTTTAGCAGGATATAATGGCTATGCACTTGTTAACTGGTTGTCCCGACGTGTATTCTCATTTGAGACTATCTCTGTTCACCAACGGGCATCGTCCATCTTGACAGAGCTTGAGAGAATCTACAGAGATGAATGGCGCAATATCCCTGAATCCAGGTGTGTGAAGCTTGTCATGTCACACCCAAGGAGACTCCAGGCTAGAATCATTACCAAAGGGGCTTCAATGAAGTAGTAAGTAAGGGGTCTGAATACTTGTGTCAATGTGATAGTTCAGGGGTTTTTTTTAATACATTTAAAACAATTTCTAAAATCCTGTTTTGGCTTTGACATTCTGGAGTAGTGAGTTGTAGCTTGATTAGTGGGAAAAACAAAATGAAGTAATTTTAGCATAAAGCTGAAACACAGAAAAATGTGTAAAAAGTGAAGCGGTCTTACAACTTCTGAATCAACTGTGTGTCACTCAGACAGTTGGCATCATGGGGATCTCACTGGGGTTGTTTCAGTGCACAGTAAGTCTTGAATGCTGAACACTATTATAATATACCAGTAATGGCGTGATAACCTGCAGTGAATACACTTGACTTGACCATTTCTAGTTTTCCTCCTCTTTCTCTTTACGTTTACCATTTGTTTGCTCAGAGGTTGATGCGCTTGCTGCTTCCTGAGCAGCTCTTCTTTTCTCCACCTTAGCAGCCCACTTCTTCTCTTATTTCGTCGGCATCTTTTTACGTTAAAACTGATTAAGTCAGTGTTTGTGTTGCAATTACTTAGTACGTTTTCTTTACTTTTTCACTTAAGCTGGCAGTTAAGTCTTTAATCCGCCTCAAGAATGATTTAAGATATGAAGAGGTAGGGGAAGTGACGGTGAAGGTGGTAGAGAATGAGAACAGTGCCCATACGCATGTGCCACACGGCCGCCCTGCTGACTGATGCTGAGAGTTGATTCTACAATAAAATAAAATAAAAAGAGGAATAACTTTGGAGGTCAATCAACACCCCGAAAGTAGATAGTAGACATCACATAGTATATGTGTACCACATTTCAGGTGAATAGGTCAAACAGTTTGCAAGCTACAGGTGATTTAAAATCCTGGACAGACAAATGAACAGCCACGGTAGCGTATTGTATATAAAGATTTGATAACAGATTGAACAAAAGATAAGGAAAGATTCTAAAAGAGAGACAAAGAGAGACAAGTCAAGATTAGCAAAGGTGCAAAACAAGAAATTACTTTCAGACTTACTTCACCCAGCACAGTAACCCACAATGGATATCTGTTCACACAAGTACGTGTCTTTTTACCTGCTTGGATATGAAGACTGAAAAGCAAAAAATCAGGATGGACATGCAAAGTTCATTGATAAACAGATAAAACAAGATAGAAAAGATAAGGGAAGCTGAAAGTCTGTGATTTTATAGATAACATAGATCTACCAAACCTTAATAATAATAATAATGTTCTATTTATGTAGCGCCTTTCATACACTCAAGGCAACTTTACATTTTAATAAACACATTAACTTACTAACTTTTCTTACTTTTTCTTATATTTATTTTACATATTTTCCATCTTTTTTTACTGAATTTTATCTTGCGTTTTGTGAAAAGCCTGCACTCAAGAATATCTCTTTTCGGGCAGAAACAGGAAATACCGTGACATGCAGCTTGTAGTTAATCGGTCAGAGAAACTCAACAATGACAGCCTACTAAAAGTACAAAAAAATGTTAGGTTATATTGTGAGATTTGGTTAATAGACAACAAGCTTGAGTTAGGCCCAAACTTATAAATTTACTAATATATGGCACATTGCTGTACTGTGCAACTCTGTTTACTACAGGATCAAAAAAAATATAAAAATAAATAAAAAATAAAACGTCAACACTAAAGTGTTATGGAAAAGAGCAACCAAGAGAAGGCCGTTTGCCTGTCTCCACTCTCTCACGCCTCCTCTGCCAACAGTTACTACACTGAGGACTGATTGAGGTCACTGATATTAGGAAGAATGCCTAGAGGGGGCTGGGTGGCCTCGGAGCCCCTGCAGATTTTGTTTCTTTTTTCTCCAGCTGTCTGGAGTTTTTTGTTTTTTCTGTCCTCCCTGGCCATCGGACTTACTTTTATTCTATGTTAATTAGTATTGCCTAATATAATTCTTATATTTTGTCTTTTTTGTCATCCTGTAAAGCACTTTGAGCTACATCATTTGTATGAAAATGTGCTACATAAATAAGTATTGTTGCTGTTGTTGTTGTACTGCTGATGCCCATTTCCAGTATTCATAGGGATTACTGGCAGTGACTTGACCCACAGCTGCTAAGTCCAGCTTACCCCCACATTTATTTTAAACCACTTAATTCAATTCAAGCTTGTGTGGGGCTGGAGACTTTACTGGCAGAACAGCATGTGAGGCAAACTGACCCCAGACAAGCTGCTCATCTATTACATAGCCCACAAATGGATACATCAACACAGAGCCAACTGAGAATTGGCAACTATCCTACCACACAAGTCTTTGGGATGTGGGCAGAAACCTGCAGTGTGCACAGAAAGGCTCACACAGACATGGGTAGAATGCACAGACTCCTCACAGATAACAACCTGAATGAAATTTTGCACCCAAGGTGCAGGATCTGTGAAGCAACACAGATAACAATTAAGCAGCAGGGTTACCACCAAGTCCAACTCTTTCTCTCTGTTTTTACGAGTTTTAATTTTGCTTGAAAACTTTGACTTTCTTTTTCACCCTCTTCTTATAGACTGTTATCTACTTCATATTTTTGATGGCTCCAAATTTCTGTTTCTGCATAGCTGGCCAGGTCATTTGACTCACGGCAGGTTCTTTAGGGTCCTGCTTCATAAATTCAAGTCCACTTTTAAGTCATCTTCACCTTTGTCCCACTGCTGTCATCTAATTTTCTGTTAAGTCTTTTCTGTCGCGACGTACTGTTAATGCAACAGGAAACGGCTCGTGGTGGGAGCTCATCTGTGGTGATAAAGTGCTCTGGAGTACTTTGACAAATTAAAGGAACTGAATATCTGGGACAAAGAATGTAATCCAGGTGTCTGTATTTGATAAAGCCATCCATAAATTAAAATTGTTACAGCTAGGAAGTATTTGAGGCTATCGATACAAACAATGGGAATGGGATTTTAAGTCTGAAAACAGGAAGCACTTCTTAACACAAAGGACTGTTGGATTTTGGAATAAACTACCAAGCCATGTAGCTGAAGCAAAGACCCTGAAATCTTTCACATGTAATGTTTTACTGCATGAATCCGCCAATCAGACCTGCTTGTTGGACTAAATTTTGCTTATAAACTAACTTATGGTCCATTCAGATCAGTTTTATTTCAACAACCGCCACATTACTGAATGTTTTAGTAGGGTGACACCTTATGAAATATAGATTGTCAGCTAGAGGTCCACTTTAGGAAGTCAGTGCTGAGAATGACTCTTACAGAATTGAGTTGTACCACCAAGAAAGACGTGGTTTTATTTGAATTGTTGTCAAACATTTTAAAAACATGTGATCTCCATAAACCTGATTATGTTTTGCCATTAAGTAATGAACCCTGCCGATTTCCACAGAAGCTTTACAGCATGCACTAAGGGCGCTGTAGCCTCAGAGATGAGACACAAAGTTAAATTTAAAGCAAATAGCAATCCGCTCCCCCCCCCCCACCAATCCCGACATTTGCCTGTTTAGTTTGGAATCATATTGATTTTCCTATTAACACAGACCCCCGGACCTAACTGAAAGCAAACAGACTCTTCTGCCACTAATCGTGTCTCTGCAAGCTTCTGTGCCTTCAATTAGACTTCAAAGCCCGAGCAAATAGAAAACTTTTGAAGCTTTTTTTTTTTTTAATAATGCAGGTTTTTGGATAAAAAATACTTATTACATTCAGTGACTCACAGAGGCAGCAAGACCCACAAATTGGTAGCTCTTTGGTGCAAAAGGCCATTTGTAATGTTTTTTTTTGTTGTTTTTATAATAAGTGAAGCTCCCTGCCTTTATTTTTTTAATTGCTTGCTCATTCACTGTAATTGCAGCTACCCATCTCCTCTGTGCCTCTGCCCCAGTTAAGTTGCAAGCCTCGAGCCATTGTTTGGTTAATGGAGAAGTTATCTTCAAAGCTCTGAGAAAATGCTGTGGGCCCTGCATCCTAGCAGCTGGATTTGTCTGGCTAATCTGTGAAATTACACCTGCCACACTAACGGCACTTCATCTCTGCTACTTCTTGAGCCTTGTGAAACTATTCAAATTAACCAAACTTTTTAGATATCAAGTTAATTAACATGCTGGCCTCTGCATGAAGGCCTTTTTTAGTAAAAGGTGAATTCAAAGCGAACAACGCTATCAAGGGTAGCGCTAAACCCAGAGGGCCATCTTCCTTTCTGCTTCAGTGGACTGTCCAGACTCCAGCCTGTGCCGTTTTATTAAGTTTATTTTTCTCTCTCCCTGGAGTCATTTTGTGTTTTAGCAGAAGCCTGATGTCAAACCTGGGAGAAAAGGCCTAAGATGTGAACAGTGGGTAGCTTTGACAGGTCTGCTAGGACAGCAGTCGATGCCAAACTGTTTAGTGGAGCCCAACAGCTGATTAGTCAGATTTGTCTGCTAGCATTATGCACATGAATGGAGCAAAGGTAATTCTGTTAGCACTTCCCTGTTACATGGTGCATAGTGGAAAAACATGCTGGGGTCCTTGAAGCCATGTATTGTTACAGTCACACTTTCAAACCCAACTGCTAGGGAGGAAGGAGGAGGACAACAAACTCCTTCATCAGCTCAACTGAGGTGGAGACACCAGATACAAAAATCCTTTAAAGATGACATTTGTACAAGTGGATGGACGGCACGCACAAAACCCATCTCTCCCGAGTTTCATGTCTACGTGACTCTGAAGTTGGGGAAATGGAGAATTAATCCTACAGTTGAACTTCAGCCATTCAGGCCAACTTGGCATCAGGTGCCCAGAGCACAGAAAAAGCAGTTTATAAATGAAATATTTTATAGTCTCCAAGAAGTCGAAAAGCTTTTTGTGATTACTTCTTGGACAGACTGGACATTCTCATCTACTGAAGGAACTGGAAACTCATGCCACTTATAAATCAGAAACTCATCTACAGGGTGCATTGTGATTCATATTATCATATTATCCAATCAATATATATCTCAGAAGCTCTGTTTTGCTTAACTAAATGGAAACATGAAAATCAGCTCTGTGGAGCTCTACCCGCTCGCATAACTGATAGACTCAGGCACAGGGAAAGAGGAGACTCCTGCTGTGTACTTAACTGACCGACTCATTTATCCTCCATTTGCATGACCTCTGCCCTTTACTAGAAACATCTTCATGATATCACATTGCAATTTCTAGTTTGAGACTACAAAATGGTAATAATTCAGCCAGCAAGGGAACACATTTCCATGTATTTATTAAGACTGGATGAAGTAATGTACCCAAATCCATGCTGGCTGACAGACTGTAAAACTGTAAACACATAAGAACATAAGAAATTTGACAGACGAGAGTCCATCAAAGCTTGTTTGTTTAGCTAATAGCTAAGCAGTGCCAATATCTTATCTCATAAGTTTGTCAAGATTTCCGTTTCAGCAACATGCCTTTTTTTATTCCAGATTGCCATAACTCTTTGCATGAAGAAGCGCTTTATGATCTCGATCCTAAATGAACTTCTTCTCAAATCCCATTGGCATGCTATAGTGTGCAATTCAACGTTAAGCTGAAGGAATTCTGCTGGATCTGTTTTATCAAGGCCTTTGAGGATTTTGAAAACATGGATTAGGTCCCCACACCGTCTCCTCTGCTCGAGACTTACATGGGTTGAATACTCTGAATCTGTGGAGTAGGATAGGTCCTCAAGTCCTGGGATACACTTGAGTGCTCTGCTCTGCCCAGCTTCAAGTGCTGCCATGTTGTGCTTGGTGACCAGAACTGCACACATTGCTCCAGATGCCATTTCACAAATAGCTGCAAGTGGTCTGGCGATATTTTCAATTATTTTGTTCTCTCCCTTTTTTGTGAACAGAGCAACAATGAGAAATTATAGGTGCAACAAACCATACCAAGACATAGACGGTAGACAAGTGAGCCAAGCTCTCTTTCACCAACTTATCCATCCATTCATTATCCAACCCGCTATATCCTAACTATAGGGTCACGGGGGCCTGCTGGCGCCAATCCCAGCCAACACAGGGCGCAAGGCAGGGAACAAACCCTGGGCAGGGCCCCAGCCCACCGAGTTAGCAGCACAAATAAAAGGCGCGCATCACTCCAAATGCATGCTTGTCCCTTGGTCAGAATGTTGTGGAATTGGCAGGAAGCTCCTACATTGCTAGCAAAGGAAAAGTGAGGAGAAATTGCATTGCAGTTCTGTGGAAGGTAAAGCCATTTTTTTGTAACAGTGATTTTCATAACACATTTCTGCATAATGTGCATGAGAGTGTGGGCTGTTATCAGTACAGTGAGGAAAAGTTCACAGCTGTAATGTTAGCTTCAAAAAACAAAACTGATCAGCAAAGCAAAACAGATAGAGCTTGTAATCACATCAGGATGTTCTCTTTGCTAGTCATTTAATCGGCTTTGGCTGTGTCTTTGAAATTAACGGAATGAAAGTAAAACTGGCCAAAACCGCTAGGCTGTTATCATCACCACATTCTGGAGCTTTGTAGAAGTAGTGCTAAGCATGATGGCCTCCCTGAACACTATAGGAAGGATAACTTCTCTACACCTTTTTAAAGCTGTGTTTGTTCTTTTAAACAGAGGCATCAGAGCCAATCCTTTTTGTTTGACATAGGTGACGACCTCCTAGCTTCTTTTGAAGAAAATGAACACCTATAGCTGCCTTGGTGACTCCTTTAAATTTAGAGCCTTCAGCCAGAAATGGTGACTACTCTTGTAGAGTGCAAGTGACCGACCCTTTGATCACCATAAAGTCTTGTGGTTCAAGTACACCTTCTATTAGATCTGCCTTCTTTAATTCTAGTTATTGTGGCAACCTCTACTGCTGGGCTTTTCATGGCTCATTGCTGGCTTACAATGACCTTAATGAGTAAAAATGCTTCAAAATGAAGTGTGAACAAGAAGTTCAAACAAATGGCGCTAATCTTTATCCTGCTGAGTTGGGAGGAAACAGCAGGGACTTCTGTCACTTACTCTTTATCTCAATTATCAAAAGGCACTTCATAACCACAATGTATTATTGGCTGTGGCGAAACAAGACGTCCGTCCCAGCTAACTGACTGTCAGGCTCAACCACTGAGAACAAATCTCCTCCCAGTTGAACTGGGACCAGGAAACTCTTACAATTTATATCTTGGCAAGAAGGCTCTCTGGATGCATTTCTGCCATCTCAGCTGAACAGTTTTACGTAGAGGCAACCCGTGTATTTTGCTGAGCACTGAGAGAGGTCAGTTTAACATCGGTGTATCTACAGCATTAATGAACAATGATCTTAACTAAATAAGTCAATGTGCCTGTTAAACTAGGAAACATGACAAACATTAATGCACTTTTACTTATTCAAAGGCTTCTATTTGAAGGCAACAACATAAATTATATGACACAGTTTATTAAAAGGGGCAAAGACAACAATCACTTGCAATGTGAAATATAAAACTCTGTCAGGATGAATCAGATGATTCACTGGACTAAATTTAGATAACGTTTGATAGACGTTGTCAGTTCTTGGTGGATCACGATCAAACTGGCCGTCTTTAAAAGCGTCTGCATAATCAGGTTCTGATTGCTGCAGTCTGTTATGAGATAAAGTAAACGCTATTAAAGTATTCATCTGCTTCTGATTTGGTTGCAGACATCATGGGAAATGATCAGAGATTATCTGTCATCAGCGGAATGAGATCTTTATTTAATTGACAACGCCAAAGCATAAGGGAGACAGTCAGCCAATCAATCTTCATTTTATATAGCATCTTTCAAGAGAAACATTAAAACACAATGATTGTCTTTCTTAATTGGCTGCTGACTGAATGAGGGAAACATTGTCCCAAAAGTGACATTTGAACCTATAACCATGGGAATTGACTAATTACTCAACTGCTTCTCAGACTGTGAATGAATACCACTGGAGTGTTTCTGACATTCACGTCTTCTCCCAAAGCTGTACGTTATCTGCATTTCTCTTACAGCAGTCACAAACCTTTCTTGTCCTTAGATGATATAAAGCTGCCCTCCATTATATAACCCAGCATAGAATTACAGCAAAAACCGAACACTTCTTTGGGAATTGTACAGCTGTCCGGTGACCATTTGTTTGTAGAACTGATACTCACTCCATGTTCTCTGATGCTACTGGCAGAAGTGGCTCTTGCTTTCTGTGACCCAGTAATAGAAAATGAAATGGATAAATACTACTTGATCTATTTTCATGTAAACTGAAATTAGGACGGAATCAACATTTCTATTTGTTGTAAAAGTCCAGAAGAAGGCAGACAGTCCAGAGGGCATGTGATGTGTTGCGCTGCTTCTTCTTCAGTGTCATACTCCTCCCTTTTGCAACTGGGATTCATCTTGCCACTTGCCAGTGATTCTTTGTTTAAAGTATGCCTAGAGGCTTATCTACTGCTACTAGGAGAACTGGCAGACATGGGTAAGCACACTCACTGACAGTTGAGTCATATTTGTTACTTGGAACAAAGGGGAATAAACAATTTCCTGTTTCCATCATTACAATCCAAGTGAAGCTTCCTGTTCCTTTGAGAGTTCATCTTTAGTTTGGCAGACAAGAATTTGAAATGGGCAAATTTAGTGACACCACGGTTAGCACTGTTGCCTCAAACCCCAACAATTCCAGGTTTGAATTCTGTGTATGTGAAGTCCTCTTTAGATACTCTAGTATTCCTGTCAAAGGCAAAAATGTTCCTTTAAGAGTGGTCTCTGATGTGTCCCACAATGATCCTGGGATAGACAGAGGCTGCTCTCTTGGGAACTGGAATAACTCAGTTTAGGAGAACAAATGAATGTAATTCTGCTGTATTGTGTGCAGTAACTTGTTTCATTTTGTACTTTGGCAGGGTAGAACTAGAGGACTAAACAGGCTACAGTTAGTGAACAGGACAATGTTTTACTTTTAGCTACATGTGTGGGATTTCTACTGATCTAGTCACTGCAGGATCTCACACAAAGGTCCAGTCTCCATGATTTTGTGTGATGTATTGCAGGATGCAGGCATACTGAGAAAAGGCTGAAAGAAAGCTAATATAACTTTAAATGGTTCTGTCGATCCATGCCACACTAATTCTTTAAACAGGATGAGCTAGTCGCTGCCAGCGCACAACTCACAAAACACACCAGCAAAAACTGTCAATGAGGGTTTTGTTAATCAGAGGCTGTTATGCCGTTATGTTTCGTAAGCAATAAACACAAATACTAAGTTATAGTGAAACTTACAAGGTTATGGACACCAAATTATATAATAATATAACAGAGAGATATACACATAGATAGTAAAGACAATGCAAGAATGGTCTTGCTTTTATGCCAAATTGTCTAAAATCAAACACAAATAATGCTTGGCCTGCAACTTTTAACATACCCTTATCTATGCTGGAAATATGAATTGCCTCATTAACTTGGGAGCCATACTTGTTTAACACCCAATTAGTGTGGCAATGACCATATTTTAAATAACTGAGCCCATCGTTTATCTGAGCATTCCCATCTTTTCATTGATTAACTGTACTTAGCTTTCAAAACATTTTCAGACTGTTTAATTGTATCAGAGGAGGCTGAATAATGAACTGTACTTCCACAAATTTGCAGAATAACTCGCGGTAATCAGGAGTTCCTGTTAGTGCTCTAGTGTTGTCCTCTTGAACAATGAAACATAAATACAGCTAGGTATAAAGCTATTGCTTCAAATGTATGCCTTTCTTAAGCAGATGAATCACATCATGCATGGATATGCAACACCACCTTGTACTTCTGACTAGCATCATGTAGGCACTTTTATGAGACACAAATGCACTCTTGTGAAGGAGAGCAGATGCCACTGACTCAGAGTAGCCATGATGATGCTCACTTCAACAGCAGTGAACCTTTAGGTTCAAATTTCTTCCTTTGAAACATTTTCATTTTCCTTTCCTTTATTTTTTTTTAATCCCAAATTTACAAGCAGAGCAGACCTTGGTCTTTTTCTCCAGTTTAATGTGAAATATTCCTAGCTAAAATGGCAGAAGTGGGCTGAAATGAAAGGACACACCATAACAAGGTCTCTCTCCTCTCTAAAACTTGGTTTTACATTTTTTCACAGGGATCCCCTCAAATTTGATTTTGAAATTTTCAGGGAGTCCAAAGGGGTTCTCAGGTGGTCCCTGAAACCAAAACCAACTACTTTTCACCCCTTGCTTACACATCTTGGTTCAATCTAATTTCATATACCAAATGTACATGTTCAGGAGGAAGAATTTTTGAGGACATGACGAAAAACTGAAATATGCTGCTTGCATGAGTTAACATTGCCACTAACATTTTGTTTAGGTCACTTTCTACCTCAGTATCAACTTGAAGTCTTTTGAGGTAAGTGCTGTCTGGCATTTCACACTAGTTAGAGTGGTCTTCAACCATTTCGCTTGACTTTGACCTTTATACTTTTCAACCAGTTTACTATTGTTTTGTGTAACACCATTGAAGATGGATGGAAACTAAAAAGAAGGATCAGGAAGAAATGCAGAGGAATAAGCCAGGGTCAAAAACTGGGAGATCAAAAGAACCTAGAGAATAAACCAGGGATTAGGCAAGAATCATAATTTAAAGAAAAAAACGAGGTCAAAGCCAAGATCAGAAAAAGTTCTTGCAATGGCACTCAAAAATCTGGACGCTTGAATGACGTATCTAGAAGCTTTTTATAACCTTGTGGAATGACGTGATGAGTGCATGTCTTTTTGGGGGGGTGCAGCCGCGTGCCTAGTAATTGCGCAGCAACCTTTGTGACAAGCTGTCCAGTCTCTGGTAATGAGAGACATCCATGTAGCAGGCTGTCGTCACCATACTTTGCTACAGGTGTAGTGTTTTTGGGTCCTGTGAATTTTAAACCAAAATAATTTCATCTGATCACAAGAACTTTTCTTAAACATTACCTGGTTTAATCCCAAACTTTCTGGGCCTTAAGATGGTTCCTTCTGCATGATGGCTTCTCCCAATTAGGTCTCTTAGGCCATCTTAATTCCACTCTCAGGCTCTGAACTCAGTCAGACTTTAAGGGTGATTGCTGGCCTCTCACATGTTTCTCCTCAGAAGTGTCACGTTGTGTACTCATGGATGTTTTTTTATGTAGTAACTGGGTGCTGTGATACATCTTCCATTTCTTGAAGATTGAATCAGCAGTACTGAGAGCAGCGTACAAAAATCCAATCTCATTTTCTCCTTTCCTAAATTTTATTATCATTTTATCTCAAGTTTCCTTAGTATATTCATTACCACTTTAAACTTTAATGTCTTTTTTTCATTTTCTCTTTGTGACCAGTCATTTATTAGCAGGCTGAAGTTTTATCGTATCGTATGTATCAAATCCTTCCCATACAGGCAGAGGCCACAGGGAAGACAAAAATGATGCTATTGGACCAATGTACGAAAACCTGAGCGACCTGAGCGTAGGGGTCTAAATACTAATGGGAGCAGAATATTTGACTGATAGCTTTAAGGCCCTTAAGACAAATGTCTAATTTTATCTATATTTTTGTTTTCTTCAAGTATGGGAGCTTCAAGTGAAATATGACATTACACAGGATTCTCAAACCTGTTAAATCCAATTCAGAGTCAGGTCAGGATGGAACCAAATCCTTTGAAATTAGGCACACAACCAGACTACAGAAATCACTACTTAATTTAACATTCACATCTTTGAGGAGGCTGGCGGAAAACAAGGGTAGCCAGAAGAAAAACTTTGTCAATACACAAAAAAGGGGCAAAGTCCACCTAGACAATGATGTATGTGAACAAGAGCCACTTGTAGGCGGCAAATCTGATTAAGTTCAAGCCTCTGTTGTAGCTGAAGACATGTGTGCTAACATAAATCAACTCAATTCTTAAAATGAATTGAGTAAATGAATTCCTAATTGTAAGGAGTTCAAACTTTTATTCATTCGTATAATAATATTTCAATTGTTTGACACTATACATCCATTGGGGATGGAGGCAAGCTTAACAGCATCAGGATCAATGAAGGAGCCAATCATAGGTGGGACACCAGTTCTTCATAGGCCATGTTTGAGATTCTAAATTGTATATGTTACTCGAGTGCAAATCAAGGAACTTATGTCTGCTGGGACACTTTGATCGATCACTATCACTGATCCCTCTGCTCAGCCACGTCTGGGGTGTGTAGCTCATAGACTCTTTGACACCCCAGTAATAAACAGACACTCCTTAGTGACTCCTCTGCAGCATGTCTGCTCCCTTAGCTATGTGCCAGTTTTATGATTGCGCCCAACTTCTATTATTATAAATCTCTTGCTACTGTTGCACACTGTCACGAGTTTACATTTCAAGGTTCAATGCATATTAAGAACAACGGCTATCAAAGAGGAGCTGGGTTACAATATTATTTATGATTTCAAGGCTGTTGCAAACTATTGAAACACCAAATAACAAAACTGCTGAGTGCTGATTTACTGTTAGACACTAAATAGTGGAAAGAGAGAAGGCTGACCTTGCTCTCTTATTTCTGCCACAGTCCCCCTCCCACTTGTAATATTTCTGAGTTTCTATCAATTCTTTTTTATTTTATTAAGCGACTCTGGATAAGGATGCATCTTTACAAAAGAACAGAACTGCAACATTACACTGCAGATCAAGGGAACTTTCAAAATGTAGGGAATGGGGTATACCTGAACCAAGGCAGACTCTACTGACAGCATGCAAAGATACCATCATGGTCCCACATCTGCATCCTCTAACTTACTACTTTACTCTCATCTCTTTTTGACACAAACCATTAGGATAACTGATCGCTTTTGAGCATTTCCAAATTTCTAATTCATATATCACTGGCACCCATTAAAATAAAAAAAATGTTTTTGCTACATTTAATGGAGAAAGTCCTTGAAATTGAGTGAAGCAGCAACAAAGAGAAGCATGGCTTACATTTAAGCACTTATGGCCTTGGGCTGGGCAATTCAGTGCAATGGTACTGTGTGTGTTTATTCTGTAGTTCACAGAAAAGATCATGGATGGGTGATCATCAAGTTTCATTTGTTGAAGAAAGAATGCTTATGCGGTGAACATGCTCTGTGTACAAGTGGAGTAACAAGGCTGTAGAAAACTACAATGCAATATATTTGTTCAACAAGTGTACCCAGCGTCTCAGTTGCTATCTTTACTCACATATCTGGTGGCTCTGAGGCTAGGGATCTGCACTGGCAATCGGAAGATTGCTGGTTCAAGTCCCGTAAATGCCAATAGGGACTGTGCTCTGTTGGGCCCTTGACCAAGGGCCTTAACCTGCAATTGCTGAGCGCTTTGAGTTAGTGAGAAGATTTATTTATATCTGTTTATTGACACTTTGTGTGCAACCTCTAATATCCCATCTCATACAAGAATTTACATGGGTCATTTCTGAATATTAAAAAAACATCTTATACAATAAAAAAAATGGATGTGTTATTGTAAATATTGGCTAAACATTTTGCTTCCTCTTTTGATTATAAGAAATGAGGGTGCCTAAGAACCTCTTCTGTATTTCTTTTCAGCTGCAAACAATTAGTGTATCACTCCAAATCCACACCAAAAGGACAACCAGAAGTGCCAAGGAGCTTGCCCAAACCAAGACGTTTCCTGAAGAGGCAATGGGACTACTCCACCTAAGAGGAGTCTGACAGGGTAGGGCAGTTCAATACCTCTTTAATTAGGAGAACAAGCCTCTGCCTTAGAGTCTGTGCCAGGCATCTCTGCCAGGAAGTTCATGGTGTGATAGCCTTCCATCACATACACATTAGCCTTATTCTGCTAACAAGGGTTGGAAAACAAACATTTGAACAGGTCTGCACGTCAAAATCTATTGAGTACTCACTAGTGACCACAAAATATACATACACACACACACAGAGGAAAATCATTTTCACATCATGTTCATCTGACCTGTATAAAAATCAACTTACGCAGGGCTTCCAAGTAACTCCAAAAAATTATGACATAACAATATTTCTTTCAACTTTTTTTTATAAAGATTTGAGGGACATTTTGTGGTATTTAAGAACAGATTATTGAGCCTGACTGGTTGCCTTGATTCCATCATGCATCACCTCTCTCTGCCAAATCTAAGTACTCCAGAATAACAAACAGCCTAACCAAAATAGCATGTATGTCACCCAGTGGTTTGATAAGCATGATTTCAAATTTATTCACATGATACAGTCTTCTCAGTCACCATATCTGAACCCAAATGACATTTTAGGGAGTTTCTGGAACCTTATCTAAGGTCAACAAATTTCAGCCCCATTAAGAATTTCTAGTTCAAGTACAAGAATTGTGCTGCATTCTACTTGCAGAATTCCCGACATTGATAGATTATTTATTAAAGCACATACTAGATGTTCTGATGGCACAAGGTGGATCGACATCCTATTAGAACACTTTCTTGATTGTCTACATCCTTGGAATAAAAATGCAATGGATCGACTGGCACAGAAAAAAGATGCTAGAGACATAACAGTTATAAATGACAAGGACTGATGAGGAAAGCATTGAGAGAGACAAAAAATGTGAAGCACATATTTGTACTATGTGTCTTTGTATTGGTAATGGGTAGGGATACCAGTACAGGACAGAGAAATAAAGAGAGCTGTGACCTTGGATTAAACAATTTACCTTTAGATTGCTGCACAGCAAGAAACCCAATAGATGCTTGGGATGCCTGAGATAACAGATTGAGAGAAGCCATGTACTGTTGGAAGGATGACATCAAGCAGCATGTGGTCCTACATCAGAAACTGCCCTTTAAAAGGTGAGACTGGAAGAACTGGATGGCTGGTTATTACCATTTAGATTTGTCCAGTTCTGAAATATTCCACAAAAAAGCAGCACATGGTTCCAGAATGGTGTCGCCTTTTCAAAGGGCCAATTCAACAGCTGCCTGAGATGCCAGGCTCTTTAAAGGCTATGCTGGACTCAGTGCTGCCTGAGGGTACCTCTTATGGTAGCATCTCCCTTTTCCTTTCAGAAATGTCTGACAAGACCCCAGCCTCAGCATGCTCTTATGCTGCCCAGAGGCTGTACAAACTACCTGAAGTCTACTGCTTTGTAAATGACCGTTAGCTGACCTGCTTTTTTGCATGGCTCACGCCTGAATGCTGCCGCTGTCCCTGCTATGGAGTGTTTCAGATTTATTGTGAGTCATGATGGAGTATGTTGCAGTCCCTTGGGCAAAGATTTGTAACACATGCTGTGATGTAAAGCAAGCCCAGCCTGAGAGTGGAATGGTCCCTGATGTACTTTGAAACTCTCCTGGGATGGGAAAAAAGCTAATAAATAAAAAATGGAGAGACAACTTACGCACTACTGTGGCTAGAAGGCAGAAAATTAACTACTCAGAGCTGCTGGAGAACCCCTGTGTTCAGATGTGACCCAGTGTGGTGCACCAAATGCTAATTTTTATAAATAAACTCACTTCAGTTAAGAAAAGGAAAATAAATCCATCTGACATACTTGCTGAACAGCTTCCAGAGTTTATTACATTAAAATCCATTGGTGTCTGGGAGTGGAAATGGAGAAGATATGGGGGGTGGGAGGGGGGTTGTCTAATAACAAAGCAATGTACAGTGTGTACAGTTAAAAAAAAAATAAGGACATCACTGGGCAGGACAGAGCATCGGGATGTGCCATCTTGCGTTAACCATTCATCTCATTTACTGAACCTGATTAATCCAACTGTAGGGTCAGGAGGTGGCCATCCCATGCAGATACAGTGCTGTAGTCACATCCACTTTTGGAGGGTCCAAGACCAAGGTCAAGTAAAGACCAAATCCAAACGACAGCGAGACTCAGTCAAAAAAGTCACACTGAACATGAAGTTACAATCCCAAACAAGAATCTGATCACACTCTAAACTGCAGCAGCTTATAATACTATTTTTCTTAAGAGTTAATGATTTCTGAATATTTTTATAGATTGATGTGTGCCTCATTATTTATATAAAGAAAGGTTTTTGACCTGGTATTATACTCCATGTAAGGCCTGCCGTTAATGACCGGTTTTCTGCAGCATTAAAGTAAAAGTCACATTAAGATGAACTGGACTGCACAGCATCAGATTTAATCCTAACATATCACACAAAGCCACATCGGTTTTCAAGTATGTTGTACCAGTGTCATTCTCTGTGTGTAAAATAGGAACAAACAGGGTTAGGGTCACAGAGAAAAAAGCTGTGCAAAACACCTCGTTAGCATATTGAACAATACAAATTGTAGAAGCGAACTTTATCAAACATTTATAAATTTTATCTCTTCTAAATATTTCCCTAACTGCTGTCAAATATGTTTTAGGGACTTTAGGCTCGTAGGTAATGTAAATGTGCACATCTCTATCCTAACACACCAATGCTCCTCAAATGTGAGTGGCTGCATTTGAGAAAAAGAAGGACACTCCACAAATTTAACATTCATTTTCTAACTTAACACTGAAAAAACATAAAAACAGGTCAACTATACGTATGGCAGAGAAGGTCTGTGATACAGTTTGCATATTTGCAGCTGGAGATCCACGAAGGGAGAAAAAATGAATCACGTATCATAAAGTAGTTTTTATTCCTGAGCTTTCAACCCCTATCAGGGGTCTTCATCAGAGGATAATGCTTAGACTTACAAGAATCAAACGCAATATATAGCAACACATTAAGTGGGGGGGGTAACTAAGACCGTATGATCAAGGGAGGGGGGGTTTGTATAGTTTATTTATTATGTACATGTTCTTCTTAAGTTAGCATATGCTAGATTTATGTCCAAGTGTCTGTTGATGGCGTTTTCATCTGATAGCCAAGATTCGGCCAACTCTCTGGCACTTTTAGTACTGGCCTTAAATTTTACTTTTACATTGTCCCAGTTGAATGTGTGTCCTGTCGATTTATATGTTTTTATCTTGGATTGGAAAACAGATTCTTTACAAACAGCATGATCTTGTTATTTTCAGTTTTGCAGAATAAAAGAAAACAAGTGAACAATGAAATACACATTTTGTTAGCTGTTCTTTTGTAACAACCAGACATCTGACTTTAGTGGATTGTTGCTTTTAATCTGAGACCAAAGATCATATGTGGTGAGACCAATGGCTGAGAGACTGAGACAAATACAAGTTTAACACAGTCTTGCTTCTTTCGCCTTAGGAACATTTCCAAACTCCAAACAAATGGTTTCCCAAACAGAGCTGGAGGTGATAGCACATGCACTTGTGCCATCTCGTCTTGATTAGTGTAACTCTTTGTTCAAATGTTCAAATTCATCCTCCTTGGATTGCCTACAGCTGGTCCAGAATGCTGCTGCAAGGCTCTTGACCAGATCATCTACAAGATCTCCTCTATCACACCAATTCTAATTTTTTTGCACTGGTTTCCCATGAGATTCAGAGCTCCTTTTGAAATACTCGTTCTCACGTTTGGAGCCCTGCATGGTCATATTCCTACCTCTGTTATTGAGCTACTGCAGCCATATATCACGCCAGTCTCTGAGGTCTTCTGATCAGGATTTGTTAGCTGTGCCATGCACCAGACTGAAAACTAAAGGGGATATGGCCCCTAAATTGTGGAACTCTCTTCCTGTAGGTGTGAGATCAGTGGACATTTTTAAAAAGAAGACTAAGACTCATTAATTCAAGCTTGACTTTGGGTAGCCTTACTGAGTTCTACTGTGTTTGTCTATGCATTTTATCCTGGCTTCAATTTGTTTAATCTTGCTTTTGTAGCATTACTGAGGCATTTTATCCCTGGTCTTTCTCAAGTTTGCTTTTGTGTGTTATTAAATTTTATTGTGTATGTCTTTATGTTTAATTCCTGGTTTTTAATATGTTTATGATTGCTTTTGTCTGTAGTTATGTTTTATTGTGTTTATGCATGTTATTCCTGGTTTCAATTTGCTAGCTTACTTTTGTGTGTGTGACTGTGATGACTGTTTGTAAAGCACCGTGTGACATTTGTTCTTGAAAAGTGCTATATAAATAAAATTTACTTACTTATAAAAACACCCAAATCTAAGACAAGTCCAAGACAACAGAAAAAATATTACGAGCCAAAGGCCAAACAGTATTACTACAGCCCTAGTACCAGGGACTGGTATCATCAGTTACTAGGCTACTCACGGCACTGAGAACAGTAGACCCTGGACAAGGAGGAGTGTAGTAAACACGAGGCACGGCCTGAAATTAATGTGTGGCACAGGAGGAGGAGGATTACCATCAGTGTAACAAAAACGGGGAAAATTCTATTGGCCATTAAGAATTTTAGTGTAGGGATTTATAAAGAATGATATGATCATTATAGACTGCACCATCTCTCTAACCATGTGCACATAGTACATTTATTTACTGACATTTTCTGTTCAGTAACTGAATAATAAATATCACAATAATAAAACATTATATCAGTGACATATTTTTAGTAAATACCAATATCAGTTATTTACAGGAACTCTTTATATCTGCTTTTGTAACAAGACCCATTTATAATCCTATTTGCCAACACATCACTTTGTCAGGTTTGGGACATTTGCTGTTGTGAAATTCAAGTTTCCATCAGAATATGAAAGAAACATTAGCTGGTTAATAACACTTACTGCAGGGTAACATTTAATGGCTGTGCGGAGCTTCCTCCAGACACTTCAACTCATCCCAGACATCTGAAGACCCTCCACCAGTCCCGTATAACTAAAGATGGATGTGCGTGACCGTGGTGCCCTGCACAAGGCGATTCCCTGCCTGGTCTTTGAAAGGCATAAACTGGATGACTGGACGGACAACTGCTGCCATGTCCATTACATTCACAGAATGAAGCCAAGTCCCCATTTCTTTATCAGGGTGATGCATGCTGCTTTATTATAAGACCAATCTTGTTTTCTGACTCTTTCATTCAAATGCATGACACTACAAATTAAAACTACTGAAACTCAGAGCTGATTTTTCTTTATGTGCTAATTCCATATCAGGAAGACAACAGCCATAATAAAATCCTTTTCGTCTTGAAAGAGCTGCAGGGTTTTTCTAAGGAATTTGAAGCTAACAGGCACGATTCTCACATTGCTATGCTAAATTATATGCCCTGGGAAGTCCTAGGCATGGTCAGCTCAGGTTAATACTCTGACCAGTTCTACAGATACTTTTTTTCCACAGGAAGTTGTTTGATGGCCCTGAAGGGTGATCATGGCACCATGAATATGCACAAAGCCTGAAATTTATTACACTTGACCGTACATATCAACAAAGTATGTCAACCCCCTGATCGATTTTCCACACTTTGCTGCCTGTTCTGTTCCAATTGTCCACTCCCAACAGAAGCAAAGAAAGGCCTGAGCCTCTGTGATTCCCAGAGACTCGCTGAATGGAAGGGAATTAAGCCGTGAAACTTTTGGCTTCTCTCAAGAGACAAGTTTGCTCATCAGTTACGGAAGTGAAAGTTTAATTTTCATACCTTTGAAGTATTCCTCAGCAGATCATGACAAGATCAAAAAGGCACTCATGAAGTGAGCGGTACTCTCCGCCTCGGTGGAGGGAGGCGGCAGGATTCAAGGCAGAGTCAGACGATGATTATAACAGTAAATTAAACAGAAGTACAGATGGAATTGAAAATCTGCTGTCAGGTCTCTTATCACAGGGAGGTAAAAATGCAGAAAGAATGATCGCTGCTAACACCCCTTCTTTTTTTATTTTTACTAATTTGACAAGAAATGTTTTTAATATAAGAACAACTAGGTAATTAAATGCACCACATGGTGACATTTGCACAGAGTTCATGACTAAACCATGGCAGTCACTAGTGGGGGCCACTTGGGTGACTTAAAATGGCAATTAAGGAGAGCAGCACGGTGACCTAAAGAGGAAGGCAGCATGAAATTGCGATAAGCCAAATGCTAGCTTTTGACAAGACTCTGGCTGGGGCCTCTTTATTTTGACCAGGTGGGTAGATTCTGCTAAATGTCCAAAACCAATAAGTGTTGTATTTGACACTTGGCACGAGAATAACAGATGTAGTGTGAATGCTGCACTTTCTCGTCTTAAGCAAACAAGTCACAAAGTAAGGATACACCCTTGTTGATAGCTTACTTATGGACTACACACCAGGAGTTCTTGGACAGCACTGTGTTCGACCTGACTATTAGATGTAATATGTTATGAGTTAGGTCACCCTGCTAGCAAGGTGAAGCCTGACCGTTCAGTGCTTTTGGTCCTGGTCTGCTAACAGGGCCCTGAGCACAATGGGCCAAGATTATTTTTTCCATTTACTGGCAGAACTGAGTAATATGTGATAGCCAACCTTACTGTTCAATGCTGATCAAAGTGGTTCACAAATTTTGTCTCACGTTGATGGCTGCATGGTAGAGGATGCTGTTATAGCTCGATGTTTGGGTGCTGACCACACTGTGTCATATGTACATGCTCACCTGACTGTTTGCTTACTGGTTCATCCAACCGGAGAGCTATGTGGGTCAACTGTGAAGTTGTCGTACAGTACCTTCACAGAGCCCACCACACAGTACTAATCAGTGAGCCTCCAGTGCAATACGGCAATTTGGACTTTTGGCTAAAAAGTGATTGCAACATGAATTGAAAAGGAGGTATGATTTTGGAAACCAACTACGAAGTATGAAGATAGACAAATGAGCAGAGCTGTGAGTGTGGTCATTCAGGTGAAGATCAAAAGACACCATTAAGCTAAATGACTGAAAAAGGGTTAAGACAAAAATCAAAAGGAAAAAAAGCATAAGGTCAAAAGCACAGGAGGCAATAGACACTAGAAAATATGTCAGATTTGAAATAGCAGAACGTGGGCAACAAGCAAGGGGTGAGTACCTACCAAGAAAAGACTATGCAATTTACTGGGAGTGGTAAAGTATGAGAGGGTGCAAGGCCAAATGCCCCACTGCCTGAGTTCTGGAGACACCGCGTCTCTTTTTGTGGTTTGTTATGAGACAAAACACTTCATTAGCTCTGTTTCATCTTGTTGTTCCTCATATTAGGACAGACATATGCTCATTCTGCAGTCTGGGTGCTAGTCACAATTAACCGCAGGTCGTTCCCCAAGGATTGACAACACTGGGTCATATGTTTTGGCTCTTCATTTCCTGTAAGCTGGACACATATTTTGCTTCTTTTGATTACCTGGGTGGTCTCTGATGACTCACCTTCCTGCCTCAGGGCTGGCCACACTGGGACATTTATTCTCTCTCTTCTTGCAGACTTGTCACAGTAGAAAGTAATCAGTGTTTTGTGTTACCCTGCCATGTGTGTGTTACCGAGATGCTCAGTTTTTGCATTGGTCATACCCAATTGTACTCTCAGTCCTAAATTATGTTTCTGTCTGAGCTTTGGCTGCACAAAGCCATACATTTTGTCTCTCTGGTTGATGCATTTCCCCACATTTTATTATTTTTTTGGTTGCATGTGTGCTGGCAAAACTAAACTGTATATTTAAATTCACTTTGCTGCCCCAGTGTTTGCCATACTGGATGAAACATTCTGTCACTCATTATTTTAGGATGCTTGCCACATTAGCCCAAGATCCTGTCTCTTTTAGTTTTTTTGATATTGTCACAAAAAAAAATGTTTTTCTTTTGGCTAACTGGCGCTGATGACAGTGGGTCATGCACCCTGAGAAATGTCTGGATGTTGATTTTTTCTCCTGGGTGCATGACACATTGAATCTTGCATGGTATATCGCCTGGGTTCTGGTCAAGCCTGGCCCATGTGTTGTTGCTCACCTTAAGGCCTGGGCATTGGACACTGGTCTAAGTGTACCAGCTCACCTTGCTCCTTTCAGCTGCCATCAGCCACTTCTCAAGTCTGCTGGCTGCTGCGCGTATTGAAATCAGCCCTCCTGACATCTCAAGCTATCTGCTGTAAGGATGATGGATGGCCGGCGCGGTGCCTGCCAGCGCAGCTCTTCAGAAGCTGTCAGCCCCTCTCCGAGTCGCCATCAGTCTTCCATTAACTCCGCTTCAACATCCCACAAACCCCTTTGTATTCTTTGCTGTTCTGGTCAAGGAATACTCCTTTATAGGTTGTCTCGGCTGCGTGCCCAAACACAAATCCTTTTAGCTGTGGGAAACAATGAAACAGAAACACAGCGCTCTTACAGCAACGGAAACTTTTGAAAAGTCTAACCTTTCGTTTGAATGCTGAAATGATCAGGGCCATCAGCACCTTCAAAGGCCTGTTTTTGTCACTGATATCTCCTTTTAATGGAAAGAGAAAGGCATTTCTTTGCTTTGAAAGTGTTGTTAAAAATAACGAGTAAACAGCAGAACGGTGGGAAGCAGACGGGGCTTTAAAGAGACAGTCCTTCCTGCAGCGTCGCCGCCTCGCTCTCTGACAGCGAGATAATTAGCCAGAGCATTTTTTTTTGTCATTACAGGCTATCTGGAGAAGGAAAAAAAACATAATAGGGCTAGCGTATTAATCAAACAAGCAAATCAGTGGATTGCGATCACTTTTAAAAAGAAGTTAGCATGTTTTGTTAATAATCACGTTAACAAAACATTTATAGCAAAAAGCAGAGTTGAACTAACTATTTAGTTCACCAAGAATGCACAACTAAAAACAAGTGGCACCTTTTCAAAGACGTGCAAACAACAAAAGCAAAAAGATTAAAGAATTTTACTGCAGTATTGTTGGTGCTAGGAGTGGAGCATTAGGACAATAACTGTAGCAGTTACAGCACCCAGAGGCTGCTCCCTCGTCACAAGTGAGTGCAAGGACTCTGGTTCTCCCACTTGTGTAGGGATCAGGGAGCTCACTCATTAAGAACTCCACTTGCAGATTCCTTGGTAACAGTTAAAAGTATCCACCTTAATATGGAACTGGGAGGCATCAATCGAGGAGAACACCTGAAGGCTCAATACTGAATCAGAATCTCATCTCTGAGACCCCTAGCCAGACAGCCTGCACACCACTCAAGTGGAAAAACTAATGGATTTCAATCAATTTGCATTAAAATGAACAACTCACACTGATTCCACTGCTAAACGTTTGAAATCCCCAAAAAAGAAATGTAAGATGTGTAGATGAACCAGGGCAGAAACAACACCCTTGGTTGAGGAATTTTAATACAGCCCCCCAACTCTTTCCGTAAATGCTTAAATTTAACGTTGTCTAGCTTTCGAGACAAAAATCGTCTTTTTTTTTTTTTCTTTAATAACTTTGTATACTCAACAATGACTTTTAATGGGTGGCCCAGATCAGAATGATACATTAGTTTAAGTTCACATAGAGAATCCTACATGTCAGCAAGGTGCCCCAATATAACAAGTTGATGTGGTCTTGGAAAACTCACACAGTAATTGTTCTAATTCCAAAGTTCTAATGGACTGTCAAAATTTGTCATTTTACCTCATCATCTCACTCTTCCTCTGCTATAAAATCTTTAACTTTCATTATATATTTATGATTATTATAAAAGACCAGGATGAAGGAACACCATCTCCATCTCAACCTAGGAAAGGCGGACCTGCTTTTTATCCTAGCCAGTCTGACCATTCAACATCACATCTCAGTTCAGCTCGGCTCATTATCATGAATGTCCGCCAAACCATTAAGCAACCTTGGCTTTGTGATCGATGACCAGCTATCTTTCACTGACCACATTACAACTGTCTCTTGGACCTGAAGATTCACTCTGTATAATATCCACAAGATGAGATACTGTATATTTGACAAAGTACGCAGAATAACTTGTGCCATTGGTCTTGTCAAATCTGGATTACTGTAACTCTGTACTGGCAAGAATCCCGCATGTGCTACCAAACTGCTGCAGATGATTCAAAATGCAATGGCAAATCTGGCTGCAAAACCAGCCAAAATGGATGCAAATCTCTCCTCTTTTCAGGTCGTTACACTGGTTCTCCATTGCAGCATGCATTAACTTCAAATCATTGATGGTCACCTTCGGGGTAGAAAATGGTTCAGCACCTAGGAATATGAAAGAACTCATGATGTCCTGGACTCCTTCTCACCCTCTTAGGTCTGGTGATAACACCTCTGGAAGACATCCAATCTCAATTCAGACTCTTTTTACATATAGCGCCTAGCTGGTGGAATGAGCTGCCTACCTCCATCTGAACTGCTGGCTACCTCAGTATAGTTTCAAAACAGTCCCCAGGCTGATGTTGCTCGATTATGTTTAATCACTTTTGTAAGTCGCTTTGGATAAAAGCATCTGCTAGTTGAATACAGGCAAATGTAAATGTAGAAGTGAGGTGGATCCTATCCCAGCAGGACTGGATAAAGGGAAGGAGCCAAACCATGACGGGATAGCAGTCCACTGATGCACACATTACTAAACACCTGCACAAGGACTTTGGGGATCTGAGAGTTAGGGTAGTGATCTTCAGGGAAACTCATGTGGACATTTAGAGAACATACAAACTGTACATCAAAGAAATCAATAAAAAAAATGATCTCATTTTTTTTTGCAATCTCCTAGATTGCAATGCCACCTTAGACGCATTCAATTTATTCAGCTATTTTTAAGATCAAGGCATAATGAAGGATCTAACTCCAGATACGATATCAGTCTATCTCAAAGCATACAGAAGATGTAAACATTCATTCCTATGAAGTCAGATTAGGGTCTGTAGTTAATATAACTTCAACGCTTTACACTGGGGAAATATGGAAACTCCACAAGAGGGTAGTTATGGATCAGGGGTCATGGCACAGTGATTTGACACAGCTGCTCACAACTCCTCCATGGCCATGTTTCATATTACCCAAGTTGAACTTCAATCAAGCTATGCTGACATAGGATCTTATGAGTCAGTAGGTCTCCGTCAGACCTGCATTCTACTTTTGCCCACCATATGGATTTACTTGGCCAGAAATGGGTGACTAAACTGTAAACCTGTTAGCCTGACTAGAAACCCTGACAAGTAAAACTGTCATTTTACAAAACAATACCAGATCTAACATGAACGGTGGTGTAGGCCCTTGATGAACATGTGTACTGTCACTAGGCTAGCATATGGCATCCCTCATTGGTCTCTAGATCTAATTCAGGCTAAGGGCTTATCACATTATTTTACTCTTATTGTAAGTTTATTAAAGCTGATATTTAAGCAGATCATATTGCACAAATGTTTGTTAAGTTACATTTCCTAAATAAATATTTGACAATTACCTTCTGTAAATGACCCTTGTTTCATTTTCTGTCTTATAACAATCATGTGGCTTTTGTTCCTTAGCCTAGGCAGTCAGCAACAAGACAGTGACTTTTAAAAAGAACTTTTAAGAAGAAAATTAAATTTTTCCTTCCACACAATTAAAAGGATGCCTTATTTTAAGCCCAAATTAAAAAAATTGAAATTACTTCAAATGAAAAACTTGAAATTGAACTACCACATAGAGTTGAGTGAATTCAAGTATTTCACATAAATTTACCAGATTCCCATCAAGTTGGTTAAAAGGACTACCCGGCAGTCAATTATTGTGCCTTTTAAGAAATCTGTCCTACAAGGTCAGCCAAAGAGAAAAAAAAATAATGGGACAGCTCCTTTCAGGTATGTCTCAGTTTTGTCCGACCACCTCTTCTAAAATGTAAATGTCTGCAGAGGAAAGGCAAGCTGACAGAGAAAGTTAAAATGGCTCTGAAATGTGTGAACTCTTGTCACATGATTGGGTCACCATGGAGAAATCAAATTTTGTGCTGAGCACCAGGGACCTCAGAGCTCAATGACAAGAGGCATCCCCAGAGCTCCAAATAAAGTTAGACAAATGTGTCTGTGTCTCAAGGTCCCATACTTTCAGAAACCAATATGGATGTGCCGGCTCTGACGGGTCACGAGTAGCCCAGGAGGGTACAAATGAATTTGATTTTCTAACGGGGTCTGTTCAGCACTGTAGGCTCAGACCCACCATGTTACCTCAAGTGCTTCATTAATATTACTCACGAAGTTAGGGATGGATAATCTAAAAGCAGGAAATGTGTTAAAACTACCATTTAGGATTTTAATTTTTCTCCTTAATAAAAGGCCACTTTAGGAATTTCTAAACACAGTTAACGTACTCTCTTCTTAATGCTCTTTGGCCTTTATTTTGTATGTGCTTGTCTTTTTTTTCTGCTTGCTGTCACTGGCATGGCATTCAAACACAGCGCATGCACTACAACTCTCTGGTGTCCTCATGTTGCGTTTAATGTCTTTTTAATTGTTATTGAGCGAGACTAGAATTCATTTACCTCAGGAGAGCTTTTAAGGCAGCATGTGAAGACGACCAGGGGAATTACCCTTTTAACGAGAACCCCAGGGAGTCTGGCTAATATGCTGCCAGCTGGTATAATTTAAACTGACCCTAGGGATAATACCCCACGGGCACTTACCGAAAGGGTCTACCAGGTAGATACAGTATTCACTAATACCAGTGGATACACAGATGGGACGGGTAAGCATTTGCCCAGTATTAAAGGGCAGCAGTAACGAGTATATACTACATCTGCCTACTGGAATAATGGGACTAACCACAGCAGGAAAGCCTTTAAGAGAGATGTGGTGACGACGACAAGAATTGCAAGTAGCAAAAGCTTATCTAAAATGAAGGTAACAGCTATAAGTTTACATCTACCAACTGGTGTAAAATGCTCTAAGACCTGAATCCATGCCTCTGGAGGTAGATACGACTGTTACAGATAGGGGGAAATCTATTTTAACAACAAAGGAAACGTCCTGGCAATAAGGCTGCCAAATGTGGCAAGCTTGTCTAACATCTAATAAACATTCTTGGCAAGGTAGGCATACTGAGTAAATGTCTATCTGCTGGAAAAACAGGCCCAAATCCCAGTGAAGGTGCTCTTTAAGGGAAATCTGAGACTATGAGACTGGCAAGTAAAGTAAATTACACTAACGCAAGAGGAGTGGCCCAGAAGGCCACATAGATCTAATATCACAAGCAGTGGTCTTCAAAGCAGCTATTATGGATTTGCATCTGACAGGTGGGGTAGTAAAACAAAGTCAATGTATCTGAAGGCAGATACTCCAGCTAACAGACTGCAGTTTAGAGTAATTGTTCCTCACACCAGAGAAGATGACATTTAAGGTGGCTATTCTGACTATGAGGCTGTCAGGTGGGCTAATATATTGATAAACCAGAGAGGGGTGCACCCTAAGGTAGATTTACACTTATGGTCATTTTTTTATGATTATCTATTTATTTGGCAAATACCTTTACCCAAGTCAACTTGCAGCGTCAGGATTGTATAAGGTTTGGTCAGGGATACGCAGTGAGACAAAGACGGGGACTGGACCAGCAGCCACTCCACAGATTACACTGCTGTTTGGACTCATGCCTCTATGAAACACCATCTGTCTAGGAGTGAGGCAACCTTGTCTGACCCCTCATTTTAGAATCCATGAGAACACAGCAGATTGGGTGATGACAATCAGAGGGGATAATAACACACAGGTCTGCTCACCAGTTTAACCAAGACAGTGTTCCCTTTGAGGAAAACACAATGAGCTGTATCCCACAAGGTTTAGTCCCCACAACATGGTCTTGTGAAAGAGGAGATGCTAAAAACCCACATACTGCACTAGTCGGCTCCAAGCCAATGAAGATGAGCATCATGTTCAATACAACAGGCAAATTGAATACAACGTGTGGTAATCCTCACTATTAATGATGCTCCACTCCTGGAAGATGTCAACTTTAAAAGCACATATTGATGGATTCTTTCACTCCTCGTTTTACATTTAGTCTTTCTTTTTATCCCTTAAGGATGTTATGTTTCAGGCTTTGTGTTTTGTTGTTTTTGTTTTAAGGTCTTGCAAGTTTCTGGCTACTCCCTTGGTTTAGCAGTGCCTTACATTACTATTCATGGAGTAGTGCAAAGACCTAAGACTCACAGCCTGCATTCATGGGCTACTTCCTGTGGTGGGCCAGTAGGAGAGTTTCAAAACTGAACAAATAAATCAAAAGCCTTGAAATAGCAAGATGCTCCTTCCTCCTGCTTACTAGCATGCCATTTCAGCTTCTCCATATTTCATTACAATGTGTTTGATCTGCCATGTCTATGGTAATTGTCTGACCCCAGCCCCATATTTGCTTGGGGTGACTTCCTGCTGATTCTCTATTAGTCCCTCACAGAGGAGATAATTATTCTGGAAAGCATGTGGCACAACTAGAGTGAGAGCTAAAAGCAGTAGCAAGCAGTATGACCACAATTATACAACTTGGCACTTTTTATTTATCATTTTGGTATTGAATGTGAGGACCTAGGCTATGATTAATATCATGCAACACTATAGTGCCTTTCATAGTTCACACTGTTACTGACTGGCAGAGATGACTACTAATTACTGAAGGCAGAGAGAGGCAGGTGTAGGAGCTTCTGCACAGCAGACTGACTTGTGGTGACCGACTCTAACCATCAATTGAACACAAAGTGCTCCGTTAGCTTGCATGCTACAGGACATGCAGCACCTTCTATAATGAAAGCTATCATTGCAACTCTAAAAAGATAACAATTGAAGGTTTCAAGAAGGTTTCAAGTTAGCCTGAGGTCAAGAAAAAAAACATGCAAGTTTGTATATTTGTTAGTATTCCTGCATTAATTTGAAATCCACCTAAATCCAAATAGCAACATGAAAATCAGTGTTTTTGTGTCATTTGTCCATTTAGATTGTCACTACTTGACTTATTTCACACACATATCATGCGTTATGACTACGACAACCAAAGTATACAAGTCCCAAAACCACTCCCAAAAAGGGCTACTATGGGGGTGGGGGGGGGGGGGGGTATGCAGTCAATATATATAGATATAAGGGCAAACGCAGGATCTTTACAAAATGAAATGTTGTTAAGGTCTGAAGAGCATGAAAGGCATAAAGAAGTTGCCAGCAACACAAGTCAATCCACATGAAGAAAGTCCCAGTGCACAATTTAAGGCTTAGTCAAAAGAAAAAGAGCACGGGTTCAAAATATCAAGCACAGAAAAATCACAGTAACTCACCAAACTCCCCTAAGCACCTTCAAAATGAACTGCCAGTAACTGCGGAACACCTGCCAGATTTATAGGGCTGAGAGCAGCTCCATGTGGTGATTGGCAGCTGGCCCCGCCTCGTGGAGGACCGCCCACAAAACACATGGAACGTAACATGGGCTAAGATGCAGTTACATAAAAAGTAAAGAATACTGCAGATCATAAAAAAATAGCAATACTGTACATACAAATAAATCAAAAATGTACAACAAAGACACAACACAAACACCTGAATCCCTGGCTGAGACATAACATCTGCAGTATACTTTTTATATTTTATGATGGTCTTTTCTGTAAAGTTATGATCTAACTGAATGTGTGTTGTTACGCTGTGACTTTGTACTATTTGTTTACTGCCATTTTTTATTCCCCATTCTCGTTATATACAATGCTGCTGATTTATAAGAGGACAGATGTGAATAAAAATTCCAGTGAGATACACTTGGTACACTTGGTAATAAGCCAAACTAATTCAGTAACTAAAGTGAACTTCAAACCACAGTGAGCTCACATTTCAGCAGAAATACAAACCACTGCAAACTCATGCCAATTGGATTTGTGGTCATGTGGTTGTTAATGTGCTGAACTGCAAACCGCAAGGCTGCCAGCACAATTGCCAACCCTGTTGTCCTACTCCACTTTGATCACTGCAATTCAGTAGGAACAGATTAGAAAACACTAATATGTGGCATGGCAGAGTTCTAACACAAACCAAACATATTGCACACATCGCCTTTTAACTGGCTAGGTGACACTGACTTCTGGCCACTTATCGAGTGATCTTCAAAACTCAGTCAACCCTTCAAACATTGTGAATCACAAGATTTGACTTACTGTACAGCTTTATGCCAGGCAGGCAATACCAACAGCTGCTGCAGCTGCTTGATGTCAAGGTGCCGTATGTCTGTATTGTATCTCCAAATCGGTAAACTGGGTGTTAACGGATGACTGGAGATTCTCTTAAACACTTTTTGATAGAGCTTATGACGAAAGGTGCTATAGAGAAAAGTCAGTATTGGACAGTGTTCACCATATAGAATGAAGACAGCTTAGTTCATTTGAGAAGCCCTTTGAGATAACATTCATACGAAGGGAGCTTTACAAAATGAGGACAGCTTGTTTAATTTGGAAAGACCTTCCCAAGGGGGTTCAGTATGAAAGTTATCTCAATTATTGTAAATATGACAGACTATTGTCCTGTTCAAGCCTGGCTTCAGTCAAACACCTACTGCTGCCTAAGCTCATAACAAGATTAAGGAATTTTTCAGAAAATACATGGAAGGCCAAATCTTAACTTTGAAACCATTGTGAAAGGCACTATACAAAATGAAGACCGTGAATTCATTTGGAAGTAGCTTTGGTATTGTGTTTACTAAGAAAGACACTGTGCAAAACAAAGAGAGTCTGTCTAATTAGGAAAGTCCTTGAAGACAGCATTTGCCCAAATGCTCTAATGAATTTAGAAAGTGCTCTGTGACAGTGTTTGTTCACTGTAGCACGTTACAAAACAAAGGCAGTTGGTTTTGCTCTTTGGAAGTGGTGAAGAGTAAATGAGAATAATCAATAATTAAAATGTTTAACAGATATATTATGTCTATTATATACTATATGATAGATAGATAGATAGATAGATAGATAGATAGATAGATAGATAGATAGATAGATAGATAGATAGATAGATAGATAGATAGATAGATAGATAGTCAGTCTCTGGTTACACATATGGGACCTTTTGTGGAGAGGAGGATAAATTCCATGAAAAACATATGTTTGTAAACAACTGGCAATTTTAGTGGGCATTGTAGATGTTTTTTATTGGACAAAGTTCTAAAACAGCCAACAAAGTTCTGCTTGCTGCCAGTCTAGCCCTCACACTTTTTCAGATGCAGTATAAGACGACTGTTGATTTCCTGCCTTCACTGGAGTGAACCAGAGATATTTGCTTGGATGATGAGCTGCTTTTTAAATTTTTTGCCCCCGAGAAGCTAAATGAACATTAAAGTTCAAGCTAAGTGATATTTTCCTCTTTAGTGATGGAGTGCCCTATAATTGCTGACTTTGACTTTGAAGTAGATGAAAGGGTGCTTTTTGCAAAAAGATTACAAGAAAAAGAACCATAGGGTTAAGGAGCCCGGGCCTGTGCAAAATGCAGAAGAACATGTAAGAATGTAATATAAGAAATTACACTTGGAGATGTAACATTTTGAAAGAGCACTGGACAGTGTTCATTATGAATGGCACAACACAAAAGGAAGAAAGCTTATTGAAACAACAAAATCCCATTTATTCAGTACAAAGGCACAACTGTAAGAGTTGAATTTGAACCCTGCTCCAATGTGCACCTGGCATGTGTCTGAGTCTCATATCCTTCTGAGCTTATGCTTAAAAGCTGATGCTGTTATTTTATTATTCACTATGATAAATGTATTTCTTGTTATTTTATATAACCCCATAAGAGAAATATGTTATATTTATGGCATAACCATTCTTCTATAGTACTAAGTTTCCTGTTTTTGTACCCAGCTGGATCATAATATATATACAGTATATAGGCCATTGTTCTTTTCTTTTAAACCATGAGAAATAAGGTGCATGTGGAGAAACTCACACATCTCCTACAATAAAAATAAAAATAATACATTTAAAATGTTATGTACATCCTAAGCAAACAGGACTATCAATCAAATTGTGGTCATTTCAGGTATCAACACCTACCATGTCCCGCTAGCAACTGGGTGTAACCAATCATGTTAACAGTTTTCTGATTATGTAATGAATTCCTTTTTTTGAGTAGTGACCTAATCAATGGATTGTATAAATAGAGCGCAGAGGACACTTTCTTCTTTGTAGCATGAGGCTAACACGTGATGCACTTGTTACATCTTCGGAGATTTATATAAAGAATAACGACTGACACTTCCTCCTGCCTGTGTTTTGTTGCTTAAATTCCAGTGGGGGTGTCTGTATTCATAGTTGTCTTCCACACTACACAAAACAAAGATAGCCTTCTTCCTTTGCAAAGTTCTTTGGGGCAACAATAAGTAAAAAGAGCATGCAAAAATGTTAAAATGAAGATATTGTGCTTTATTTATTAAGTGGTTTGGTAAAATGTTTGCTATGAAGGACATTACATGACAACAGCTGAATTAATTTTAAAAGCACTTTGGGAGAGTGTTCAATGTGAATGACACTACATATACGGCAACTGATTATTTAATGTGAGAGTTCATTAGGAAGGCTTTCACTACTAGAGCCATAATACAAAACAAGGCAAGCTTTGCTTACTTTGAAAATTGTTTGGACATGAAAATCTCACTTTGGAAGACATTTGCAATGGTGTTCACTGTGAAAAGGTGCTATACTAAACTATACAGCTTGTTTAATGTTAATTGTTCATGTTAAATCAGAGCAGTGTTACCTTAAAAAGTACTGTAGAAACTGAACGCTTTTTCATTTAGAGCCTCTTCTTTTAGATGGCAAGCGATTTATGCTCCTCAGTGTTAATGATTCATATTCCTGTCACAGAATTACATGTGACATTAGCGAAATGGATGTTGATAAGGACCTTCTTGCTTTATAATTGATTGCGAAAGGGGCACTTTTGTTCTTCCAGAGGCAGAGATGGCTAAATACAGCTTAAGGTTTTGGCAAATCTTTCAATATCTCTCACAGTTACTTTTTGGAAGTTTCACACACCACACATATGACACAAGATTGTCCAAATTTGTAGATAAATGTTGAAAGAACTTGCAGGATTTTAGATAAACCTTTAGAGTGGCTGAATTTACTGAAATGATCCTTGGAGACACCCATTTATGGATTCGTCTATCTATTAATCTTTTAAAGTGCAAAATGCCTTTCTTGGTAAACCCTGTCAGAAAGTGTATTTTGGCAAATCCATCAGAATCAATCCAGAGCTAAGCACTAAAATAAAATTCCCACCCCTTGCAGTCATTAAATACCAATTAGGTAGGGCCTGATTTGTTGTTTTACATCCTGACCACATTCTAAAACTTTTCATCTTGTCTTTAGTGCCTAGCATTTGACTACTCTTATGGTTCCTATTCCATTTCACTCCTTTCTTTTTTACCCCTACTTTCCCAGGGTACACAGGTTTTTAACTTTCGTTCATCTACCATCAGAACAAAGTCTTTAGGGAATTCCTTGCACCAATACACAGGATGTGAATTTGCAGTCAGCATGAGTTATGATTACAGCCCTATGTGAGTACGAGCATAGGTGT
The DNA here is from genome assembly GCF_900747795.2 of Erpetoichthys calabaricus. Classification (NCBI taxonomy): domain Eukaryota; kingdom Metazoa; phylum Chordata; class Cladistia; order Polypteriformes; family Polypteridae; genus Erpetoichthys; species Erpetoichthys calabaricus. The sequence goes on along the minus strand of NC_041411.2, from coordinate 19,188,854 downwards.
GTGTATAAGAGGGCCGGCATGTCCCTGTCCCCGTCCAGGAGAGGTTCCTGCCTTGCATGTGGTGACGCTGGGAAAGGTTCCAGCAGGCTGCCACCTTGAAACAGACTAAGTAGGTTTGAAAATATGAATACAGTGATCCCTCGCTATATCGCGCTTCGCCTTTCGCGGCTTCACTCCATCGTGGATTTTATATGTAAGCATATTTAAATATATATCGTGGATTTTTTGCTGGTTCGCGGATTTCTGCAGACAATGGGTCTTTTAATTTCTGGTACATGCTTCCTCAGTTGGTTTGCCCAGTTGATTTCATACAAGGGACGCTATTGGCAGATGGCTGAGAAGCTACCCAGCTTACTTTTCTCAATCTCTTGCGCTGACTTTTTCTGATCCTGACGTAGGGGGATTGAGCAGGGGGGCTGTTTGCACACCTAGACGATACGGACGCTCGTCTAAAAATGCTGAAAGATTATCTTCACATTGCTATCTTTTGTGCAGCTGCTTCCTGAAACGACATGCTGCACGATGCTTCGCATACTTAAAAGCTCGAAGGGCACGTATTGATTTTTGATTGAAAAACAAACTCTGTCTCTCTCTCTCTTTGTCTGCTCCTGATGGAGGGGGTGTGAGCTGCTGCCTTCAACAGCTTTGTGCCGCAGTGCTTCGCATACTTAAAAGCCAAACAGCCCTATTGATTTGTTTGCTCTTCTCTATCTCTCTGACATCTGCTCCTGACGCACACTCCTTTGAAGAGGAAGATATGTTTGCATTCTTTTAATTGTGAGACGGAACTGTCATCTCTGTCTTGTCATGGAGCACAGTTTAAACTTTTGAAAAAGAGACAAATGTTTGTTTGCAGTGTTTGAATAACGTTCCTGTCTCTCTACAACCTCCTGTGTTTCTGCGCAAATCTTTGACCCAAGCATGACAATTTAAAAATGTGGACCTCACAAACAAAAGAGAAGTTTGTCTATCTAGTGTGTTGTGTTTTACATACTGTACCATAACAGAACAGACAAACGAAATACAGAGCAGAGATTGCTGCTGAACTTGCCGCAACTGTTAAATCTTGTATACAGTGCCAACTCTGCCAGGCAACTTGCCATTGGCTGTCAAAAAAAGGGACGAGCACGACTGCGCTGAAAATCAGCAATCGGGCAGCAAAATGTAACATAGGCTCTGATTTCAGTCATGTAATTTGACATGGTGCAGCCCCGAGATTAGTGACTGCGGTCTGCAAATCTGACATGCCCCACGACAAAAAGTCACATAATGTGATATTGTCTTAAGTCACATGGCTTTGCTCTTACAAGGCTGTGTTAACCAAGACTGCACTCCACAAACATCACACATCATTTACATAATTTTCCAATGCAACTATAGCATACGTTTCTAGAATTTTAAAAGCTAAAGGCCACATAACATTGCTAAGTCGTCATTCATACTTTGTAGAATGTTCATAACCAAGCAAAACTCCTTTAGCTTACTGAGTTTGAACAGCGGCTGTGGGAAACGCAGGCCACCAATACAAACAATTCCAAAGAAGGCCTGATATTTCACAACCATGAGTCATGACATCAAAGACATAAACAATAGGTTATACAAAAGGCTATTTTAATAAGTTTTAAATTCCTTGAAATAGTCCACAAAAAAATCTCAGACATCACCATTAAGCTCATTGGCCACTTTATTACATACAGTACACCTTGCTATTACCAGGTTGGACTCACTTTTGTCTTCAGAACTGCCATAATTTTTCGTGGCATAGACTCAACAAGATGGTGGAAACATTCCTTAGGGATTGTGGTTCATACTGATATGACAGCATCACACAGTTGCTGCAGATTTGTTGGCTGCACATCCATGAAACGACTCTTCCGTTCCACCACATCCCAAAGGTACTCTACCGGATTGAGATCTTGTGATGGTGGATATCACTTGAGTACAGAGAACTCATTGCCACATTCAAGAAACCAGTTGCAGATGATCTGAACTTTGTGATGAAGTAGCCAACAGAAGACGGGTACATAAAGGGATGGACATGATCAGCAACGATACTTAGGTAGGCTGTGGAATTTAAAGAAATTGAGACTCATCAGACCACGCAACATTTTTCTAGTCTTCTATTGTCCAATTTTGGTGAGCTGTGTGAATTATAGCCTCAGTTGCCAGTTCTTAGCTGACAGAAGTGGCACCCAGTGTGGTCTCCTACTGTTGTAGCCCACCTGCTTCAAGGTTCGACATGTTGTGCATTCAGAGATGCTCTTCTATATACCTCAGTTGTAACAAGTGCTTATTTGAGTTACTGTTGCCTTTCTATCTGCTCAGACCAGTCTGGCCATTCTCGTCTGACCTATGGCATCAATAAGGCATTGTCACCCACAGAACTGCCACTCACTGGATATTTTTGGACCATTCTCTGTAAACCCTAGAGTTCGTGAAAATCGCAGCTAATCAGCAGTTTCTAAAATACTCAAACCAGCCTGTCTGGCACCAACAACCATGCCACTTTCAAAGTCACTTCAATCACCTTTCTTCCCCATTCTGATACTCGGCTTGAACTTCAGCAGGTCGTCTTGATAATGTTTACATGCCTAAATGCATTGAATTGCTGCCATGTGATTGGCTGATTAGATATTTGCATTAACAAGCAGTTGAACAGGTGTACCTAATAAAGTGGAATGGTGAGTGTATATGAACGCTAGATTCCCTAGGAGAACAAAAGGCAGAGGCTCCATGATAAGACAGAAGGAGACTCATAGCTTAGTAATAAAAATGTAATGTTCCTCAAAAAAAGAGGAAATGTTCAACCCAGACAAGGAAGACAGGAGAATCCAGGGAGGTCAGGCTAGGGGCCGGTTTACTCAGGCTCATTCACTAGAGTGCAGGAGAACCTTGGTCTGATAAAAAATGGACAGCTAATTGCAATTCTTGGATCCCCAGTCCATTATGGGTATCTAAAGGGTCAATGGTGCCACTAGAAAGAGTTCTAAACTGTTCTCTACCAGAGAGTTGAATGCTATCTCAAGGCAATGGTCTCTGAATCAAATGTTTGGGAGAGACATTGGTGCAAGGACTCATCTGGAAGCAGGAGGACACCAGAGTCAACACAAAGAATGAGAGACAGAGACAGACAGGAGATGACAAAAGGAATGCTAATCACACCACTGGAGAGGTGTGCAAGTCGGGGAGCCACCTTGCCAGATAAAAGGACCTCAAGGTTCAGCTGTCAGGCCCAGAGAAGAAGGTGGTGTTCTTGCCTCCATGGTTTTACATCAGTCCTTTGTGTTCTACCACAGTTTCTGTATATGTTCAACCTCTTTAGCGTTATCGTGGATATTAAATTTGCAATGTGAAGTCTCTCCAATAACAAGCTATGAAGTGTTCGTTGTATAGTAGTAATTTTTAAAATACACTATTATTTATTTTCACTAGTGATTTGTATAGCACTGAATCAAATCATCATTTAAAAGTGAAAAATTCAAAATCCCATAAATAGAACAAATATCCAAGCAGTCTTTAATGAAGTGAGTGTGGAATTGTAGGTAAGATGTGGTCTAAAAAACACATGGCTGCCATTTCAGATTCCACCCAAAGGTCCTCAGTGAGTTCCAAAAACAAGCAGAGCAGTAAACTTTGAAAAGGCACTATAAAGATGAAGTGTTCTCCTTCTAATTCTATAAAAACTTTCAGTTGTCCACATTAACAGATAATAAATACACTAACATTTGTGCAGATTTCTGCTTCAAAAGTTTGAAATTTTTGGCTATTTGAAATGTCATTGGCATGGTAGCAAATGCTTTAACAAAGCACTAGCTCAGGTGTGACTTTACGGTGGAAAGAACTGCAGACGGACATCACTCACTGTTTGAAGGCAACAGCAGCTGGGATCATTTTTAGTTGCCAACATCACCTTCTTTTACAGTTCAGACCCACATTTTCTCTCCTTTCTAAAACTACACGGCAAAAGATTCTAATTCATTTCTTTAATGCAAAATGGCAAAAAAGGAAGAAATCTGCAATGCAAACCTCAAAAGCCCTGCACACCTGTGCTTGAATTGCTTCAGGACCCTCAGGCTGGTAATTATCCTGCAGTTCTACCTTATTTCAGCCATTAGAGCGATTATGAAATGCCATCCTCCAGCTGGAACTAGGTGCACGTGTTGGTTTGGGACTCCCCGGGCAGATGGCAAGTCCCCATCCCACACAACCAGGTACAGCTGCTTTGATTTACTGTGGGAAAGCCGGTGCGCGCAGATGACACAAGTCTGACTGACTCCCCTACCTTTGCCATTGTTGCCAAGTGCTCTGCCTGGTCAGCAGTGGGCATGATGCTTCAATGACACTGGCTCCTCTTGCATCTGCATAAACTTGCACTAACAAAATAATTCAGTAAAATGTACAATAAGCTCATAGTCGGGATACACACACAGACTCCTACAAAGAAACACTTTCCTAACTCCAAGATTTTCCTTATTATCACAGCTCTCTTTACTTCCTTCAATCGCAAGTTCCACTCAGTCATCAGAGATGGCTGTGTCTTTCACCATTCAATTCTTTGTTATTTAAGGCTTTTCATCCTACTCTTTATTTGAATTCAAACACTGCTAATGCATATCTGTACCTATGTGTATATATAAATACATGTGCACTAGCCTCTACAATGACATAGTAATGAAAGCTACACACTGGCCTTGAGCTACCGCTCACTAATGGCCAAGGTTTGCTTCCTCTGAGCCTTGCAAAGAATGCATGTTGTTTGCATCTATCTATCTATCTATCTATCTATCTATCTATCTATCTATCTATCTATCTATCTATCTATCTATCTATCTATCTATCTATCTATCTATCTATATTCTCTTCTTTTTAAATTTCATTTTCACATTTAGTGGGGAAGAGTCACACTTCTGTATCTTTTAATAGAAAAAATTACTATTTCATCAGGATGCTTTAAAAAAATGACAATGTGAAACTATGCTGCCATTTTCATATAATCAGCAGAAAAGACCGGACCGGTGACAATGACTGGTCTAGTTTTGAGCTTGTAGAAAATCTCAAAATTCCAAGAATCAACATGGCAGCATGAACTATGCAATCTATTCGTGTTGTGGAATAAACACGAGAGAATCAGCAGTTAGTCCGTGCACTGTTTATTTTAAATGTATACAGAGAGCACAAGTCACCAACAGTGAATGTACAGTATGCCCTAATGAGAGAATTTCTCACCAATCATTAATTTACAGGTAAAAGGCAAAAAAAGAGAGATGCGAGGCAAAGATATTTACTTCAATATAAGTTAATAAAATACAAGTAAAAATAGTCCAGTCTGGTAAACAAGTAAAAATGAAAACTATGCAATGATGCATTGTTTTGATTACTTCTCTCTTGGAATAACTGCCAGGCCTTTCTAGATACATTTATTTCTAAGCGTAAACTGCAACTATGTTTTACGTAAAATGATACATTACCTCTTTGATTAATTACAGTATGAAGAGGTTGGGGCTCTGAAGTGACCAGTCTAAAGGTATTAGTGTTTCATCCACAGATATCCCCTCCAAGTGGGTCCTCACTGTGTTTACAGTGAAACTGAACTGAGGTACAGTAATTATCATGCTGGACAATTACATTTTTACTAGCAAGTGGTTTAACTGAAGGTACAGTATAATAAATCAAAATCTCTTTATATTCCTCAGCACTCATCATGGCATTGACTTTGACCAGATCGCCTCCAACACTGGCTGAAAAGACCCTTATACCCCGACAGAGCTGCCATGCCTTACAAAAGGCTACAGACATGTACCACACTGCACTTGTCATCAGCCCAAATTCTGAAATTGTGTTTAACACTGGGGCTCATTACTGGCAGCATCTATTTGTGCTTTGCTGTGTTAATTTTATTCTAAGAGACTCCATCAAAGATTCGAGAGTAGTGACACTCAGTGGAGTCAGCCAGGGGTTCTACTATTCCAGACTTGGGTCAGAGAAGATTGAAGGATACACATTTTTTTCTGATGCATTACATTTTCTGACCATCTAGAAATGTTTTCCAATATCTTTAAATTATTCTGGATTAAGCTCTTACTTTGATTTTGATTTGTGTGCTGCAGACTAAATAAATGATAAATGCATGTTATTGCTACAGTATATTTTGATATTACATGCTATCAACTTGTCAACTCTTTGTGAACCTGATTGCCCTTTGCCACATTCACATGTCCCAGCGGTGTAGCCACACGTGACGTCACTAGTGTGTGTTGTGCTAGAAGCTTTGTCCAACATTGGGGACACTTGAATCTCTCAAAAGATTTTCACATGCAATTTAGCTGATGATCTACGTATTTAGGATATGAATTTTTTGCTTTGTACTTTTTGTCCAACACTTTGTGTTTATGTTTAGGATTTGGTGCTTTGGTTACGATACATTTAACGGCTATAACTCTGCATGCTTTTCACTGTTTAATTTAAATCAAATCAAAATTTATTTATAAAGCACAATTTTAAAACAACAGAAGTGTAAACCAATGTGCTGTACAATAAAATCAAAAAATATCAATAATAAATCAGTAAAGAAACAAAAGACAAAAATTACATAAATACTAAAACAAGTAAGTTAAAGGAACCGATTAGAAGATAAACAAATTACAGAAAAACAATGGATATGAAAACATTAATAAATTATTAATAAAATTATGCAAAAGTTACTCATTTACAGTTAAAAGCAATCGAAAACAAGTGTGTTTTAAGTCTTGATTTAAAAATTTGAGTTGAGGGTGCTGACCTAATTTCAACTGGCAGAGCGTTCCATAACTTAGGTGCTAGAACTGCAAAGGCACGATCGCCCCTTGTCTTCATCTTAGACTTTGGCACGACCAACAATTGCTGTTGAGAGGAACATAAAGAGCGGACTGGTGTATAACGAACCAGCAACTCAGCCAGACAGGATGGTCCAACACCATTTAGCGACTTACAAACCAAAAGTAAAATTTTAAAATGAATCCTAAATTCAACTGGGAGCCAATGAAGCGAGGCCAGAACTGGAGTAATGGACACAACTTTCTGAGACCCAGTAAGAAAACGAGCAGCAGCATTCTGAACCATCTGTAGCCGAGAAAGATGAGATTTACTGATTCCAAAATAAAGTAAATTACAATAAATGAGGCGCAATATAATAAAAGCATGGCATACCTTCTTCAGATCAGAGTGCCCCAGAAACAGTTTGACTCTAGCAAGCAGTCTAAGCTGAAAAAAGCAGCTCTTAACAATGGACGAAATCTGTTTATTAAAATAAAGATCGGAATCAAGGATAACCCCAAGATTTTTGATGTGGGGTTTACACAACCCAGCTAATGAACCGAGCTGATCCCTGACAGCCCCATCAGAAGCCATTGGTCCAAATACAATAACCTCAGTCTTACTCTGACTGAGATTCAAAAAATTTACGGCCATCCAATGTTTGACCTCAATTCTCACCGTCCATTAAAATAAACATGTTGTGGCTTGTAGTCAGCTTTCCTTTTGGCTGAACAGTTGTTAGTTATATTAATGCTTCCCAGAATTCAAGAGGTCAGTGTGTACTAAACCCTCAAGGCTAAAGGGTACAAGCAATTTGGTACTCCAAAGTACAGCTCCATTATATTTGTAATATGCAGCAACATTTGGTGCCACGTGCGGCAGCTCTTCAAAAGAACCACCAGGTCTTTGAATGGTCAATGGATAACCTCGAAGTACCAGTAAAAGGTAATCTAAAGGTGAACCTATCCACCAGACTTAAAAAAGCCCCTTTTAGTCAGTCTTAGATGGAGCTTAAAGTGGGACAGTTGGTGAGGAAAAGGGCTCATCTAGCAGGAGAAAGAAGGACCGAGGTGTCAGAAGGGAAGTGGGTTATTAAGGAGGTGAGCACGGGAGAATCTTTGCTAGTGGGTAGGTGGGCCAGCTATCCCCTGGGGTAGATAGAGACCTTTTTTTGTTTAGTTGGACTCTAAAGTGTTAAAGATTTTTCCTATATTACTCTCTTGCATTCTATGGACTTTACCCTGATTTAATTTTTATTTTGTCAATATATTCTCCTATTGTTGTTACTTTGGCTTTGATGGGCATAATATGGATTGGCTGGAAGGCCTTGAAAGCCCATAATAAACATCAAGGATCCATTTACTGTACATCCCTTTGTATTCATAATGAGAACAACATAAATGAAGTGAATTACTGTGAACATATTAACAATCTGCCATCTGAACTATAATTAAAAGGTAGCTGCAACAGAGACAAGAACTTTCAAATGTGACCACTTGCTATAAATGTACATCTGTTGCACATAAAAAAATACAGCAAAACTACAATGGCTCAATACAACTTCTAATCTGAAACATTGTCAGACTACTCATTAAAATGGTGTAGTCATGCAGCATTTAAATGTGAAGTAAAGAAGCATTAGGCACCTTGTGCAGGGGGTTTGTGAGGTCAGGCAGACACACAAGGTCACCAACACCTTTCATTTCCTCACGTTCGTCTTTCTTACTAATTCTGCACTTTGAGTCAAGCTGATCACCTTTAGTAGCAGACAGCCAGGAAGGCATAGCGCTACCTAATGAGCATGTGGTCTGCCCCCTTTCAAAGCGGGCAGAACTGCTAGGTCCAGCCTGCAGGCAGGTGCACTAATCGGATGACTCTGGTTACCGACTCTACAAGGCCCTGATCAGACGCTTTTATGCTGCCCTCTGCAAGTACGTCTCAGAACAACTCTTCATGATTTCCTGTCTTTCTGCATGCATAACGGAGGATATGGTGTGCCAGGGGGAGGGGCTCGGTGGGGGAATACTTGGATTGTCCCCGCTCCATTAATCAACTTTCAAATCAGTACATTTCTACAGCCTGCAAAGTCAACCTCGTGTCAACAGTGATTTCACATTTCACCGCTTTTACATCCAACGATGTTTGCTTCCAACAGAGCTGTCAGGAAACAAAGTAAACCTACAGGTTTTGTGGGATGCCTGATCCTTACTACAAAAAGTCATGAGGACAAAATGTGCTGTTCACTGTTGCTTGATTAAAAAGAAAAAGATTTCTTACTTGAGGCCGAGGCAGTTTGATTCAGCACTTTGCTAAAGGGTGCATGGAACACTCTTACTTTATGAGTGCGCTCAGATTCTTCAATAAGCAACAATGCAGCAGCATTATGTACTATAAAAATTGATTTATTCATTTTGGTTCTTATTTTGCCAAAAGATTTGTTGTGCATTACATGTGGGAAAATCCTTCGCTATGCCTCCCATATGTTGATAAAAATCACTTGTGAAGCTAAATTATTTAAGTAGGAGGCTTTCCATCCTGTTCCCAACTTGCTAACATCATGTGTCTTTGTCTTTTCTGAAGCATATTGTTCATCATATCTTATATAATTGTTGTTAAATTTTTTTTCTTTGCTTATTTGCGGCACTTTACTAACCTCAATTTTTGCTCGTTTCCTGTACAATGTCCTCACATGCACCTTAACTCCCATTTATGACAGATGGGTATATTCAACCTTGTATGTCTCTCTTTTGGTCCCACAAATTCCTCCACCTCTGTTCCCTTCTTTTATATACTGCTTATAGTTTACCATGCACCATTGGCTCTGCCTCTTTAATTAAGTGTAAGGTGTCAGGACCCACAAGAGTCCTGCTCATATCCTTCAGTCACTGTGCCATCAGCCTTCAGTTGGTCACTTTTTGACCCCTGGGTTTTCATCTCACTGCCTATTTGCTGCTATCTTTTTCCTAAATTCTGTTTGCTGCTTGTTGTGAAAGGAGTCCTCAACTGGCAAAAGGGTGCAACTAAAACAGAATGGGATCAAGTCAAGTCCCACTGAATCCCAAGGATCACACTGGTAATGAGAGAGCATCACTGCATGTCAAGGTGCAAAGATAGCTAGAACTTGTGACTGTCAGAAGCTAAAACAAAAATCGAGAGAGCCAAATGTATTAATTCATAGACAAAGATATTAGGGATGTCAGACAAAGTGAAAAACAATACAAGTAAAGAGGTCTTACATTGTAGGTAAAGGAGATGCTGGTAACATAGTCATAAACAAAACTGCATTAACATGCTGACTGCCACAGTGAAAATAGGTAAATGTGTTCCTGATGCCAACATTAAACCAGGGTGTTAGTTTAATGTACTAATTAAATATATTTTGTTAATGAGCAAAACTCACAGTAAAAATGTAGCTATGAGATAATGGCTTTGTGTACATCATTAACACAATAACTTGGCTAGGTCTAACAAGCAATCAAATGTCACATTTGAACTTCATAGTGGTGAGATGCTAATTGTTGAGATATATTCAGACGGTTGTGGTTCTACATATGAAAAGTTTTAGGTGAAAAATGTTATCCTTAATTGATACTTATAGCTAATAGTGAAATATTCTACTCTATGACATCACACAGATTTTATATTCATATTTCAGACACCCATTACCCTTTATTTACATGTGTCGCCAACAAATATTCTCATATTTGGTGTTACAGCCTGGAAGACGATTGAAAGGATAACTCAAATGTGGCATCCATCAATAGGCTGCCTACCTTGAGTTAACTTGTATTTAGAAGTCAACGTGGTATAAACTAAACAAAAAAAAAAAACCAGAAAACGTGTAACAGAAGATTACTCAAAACTACGTTTTTCATTAAGCCTTTGCCTTATTTTACAATGTAAATGAGACAATACTTCATACAGTCATGCTATATAACATGGCTCCCATGATGTCATCAGTAACAAGACATTTGCATCACACCAATGTAGGCCGCAGTGAAGGTTAATGATATTCTGTGTTAACACTGCGGTAGGTGTATGCGCTTACATTAATAATAGGCTTATGAAATATTCTTCTTTCATATACAATATGCAATTTTATTATGTATTGATTATGTCTAACTAGCATTTCCGAATGGATTAGTAATAACTTTCTCAAACTAAACAGGGAGATAACAAGGATTTTAAGTGTAATCATGAACTTAGACCTAAACTTTAAATCGTTCATTAACCAGATTACTAGGACTACATTTTTTTCATTTAAGAAACACTGCAAAAGTAAGACCACTTATAGCATTGCAAGATGTTAAGAAATTGGTTCATGCTTTTGTTTTTAGTTTGTTAGATTACTATAATACATTCCTAACAGGACTTCCTAAGAAAGATATCAATATGTTACAATTAGTGTACAGAATGTAGCAGCAAGAATCTTACCTAAAAAAAGAAAATCTGAGCACCTCTCACCAGCTTTAACGTCGTTACACTGTTTACTTGTGTCCTTTAGAATTGATTTTAAAATACTGCTAATGATGAATAAAGCCTTGCCCCTTCCTATATTTGGACTGCCTGTCCCAGTATACTCCCAGTCGTAACCTTAGAACTTCTAATGGTGGTCTGCTTATAATTCCAAAGGCCAGGTTTAAATGTAGTGGTGAATGCTTTACTAACAGAGATACGCCAGGTTAACATTGTAGAACATTTTAAAAAATCCACTTTTCCATCGCTTCATTTTAGTTGTACTCTTAATAGACTATATAAGCAAAGAATGATCACATTTTTCAGGGATCTACGTCTGCAATCCTAACTAATCTCTACTTTTCTCTGCTGTCTTTTCCAGATCTTAAAATGCCTGGCGGAGGTGCACTGTACAGCCACCTGTGATTCTCAGATGCCCCAGCTGCCCAAGAGACCTGCTGCATCGAATCCTCTAGGACGAAGCATGGAAATAATGAGGAATAACTTAAGGACATTTATTTTAGGAAGAATGCCCAGTGGGTGCTGGGCAGTCTTTTGGCCTTGGGACTCCTGCAGATTTAGATATTTTCTCTGGCTTTACTGGAGTTTTTTTATCTGTCCTCCCAGCCATCTGAACTTATCAGAGTACACATCTGTACAATATGATATTACTTACAAGGGCGCTACTTTTCTACTAATTATATATCTATGTCATGTAAGCTTGTATGGATTTATTTTTTTTGCTTATGCATTATTATTCTTGCCTAATGTAACTTTTTCTTTGATTGTAACTATTTCTTTCACATCTTGTAAAGCACTTTGAGCTATGATCTTTGTATGAAAATGTGCTACAGAAATAAATGTTATTGTTGCTTGCCCCTGTGTACATTCTTGCGCTATTTAAATCTTTGAGAAGTATTTCTTGTGCCTTGCCAGGAGAAAGGCCAAGTAAGTTGTTGTGCAGAGACTTCTTTAAAATGGGGTGGTAAAACAGTTTAGACACTGATTGGTATATTGAACCAAAACAATATCACCCTAAAAACTATAAGATGTGTTACCACGCTCTAACATTTTGAGATCCCACCACTACAGCACCCTGCATACCCACAGCTGATCTGATCTAAAGTTTTGCCTCTGTAACAGAGCAACTTGTCCAGGATTATCGGAATAAGGGTTGAACAACATGACTGTTCGCAGTGGAGGTGGTATGTCAAGATTCCCAACTTAGTCGATATGGAATCTGTTGACAAGATTTATAGCGAGAGACCTTAAGAGAAAAACACTTTGCAGGCTGGGAGACGCGGCAAAAAGAACCTCCTGTTGGCTCGGTTTAAGAGAGAGGACTCGAGCTGGATGCCTGAAGTAAAGGGGCAATGCCTGGCCACCTCTGCAGACCCACCAGCTGGAGAGCGTTGTGGTTAGGGGTCAAAACACCCCGTGAAGGTTAGTAACTGCCTGACAACCTCTTCTCCTGACCAAGGCTACATCTGTTCAAAATGACTGTAGGATGACATTTTAGATGTAATGTTACCCTGTTTCACACCTGACGGGTGGCTATTGTCATTTAACATGACAGGACTGACAGGCCCAATATACTGTAGTCCCACTAGTTGACACACATTTTCAAATTTAAAATAATGATTCTGCATTTACTTAAACTTGGATGCCATACAGAAAGAGCGAGTGTGCAAGGCTGGGTGATGACCTATTGGGGGGCTGATACCAACTAACACCAGATGACTGTATATTGTACTTGCTTTGTGACAGAGTCCTTAAGGTATCCACTATACGTTAACTGTTAATGAAGACAACAGTCACCATAATCTACTGTATGTAATTGCAAATTCCTGTAGTTTTGTGAATTCTAAAAGGTGAGACTTATTCTACTAATGCTCTCCACCAGCACTTTTATAATAGCGCACCTCCCTCAGCGATTCATTCTTTAACTACCATCATTATCGTACAAAACATCCCACACAGCTCTGTAACGCCTCAGGTCTGTCATTCCACTTATTAGCCCCTGCAAGCCCTCAGCACCATCAGATTAGTGCAAAAAAGTAATACAAACTAATTCTTACTTACTGGAAGCTGTAATCTTCAAAAAGTGACACATTTCTGTAAATAGGACACACCTGTCCTCGAGAAGCATCTTGTGCGCCCTTAGTTGACAGCAGAATGAAGCCTGCACTAAGCAAAACAATAAATTAAGCCAAGATTCTAACCCTTTATTAACATTATTTTTAAAATACAGTTCTGGGAAGATGCATGTTGCTTTGCTTTTCTTCTGATGGAGACATCTTCATTCGGTGTTGTGACCTGACAGAGATTTAAATTTTACAAAACTGACATATGTAGAGTTATGCTGTGACAAGCTTACCCCCTGGCAGCCTTGGGGCGAGCTACACAAATGAGGGCAGACAGCAGGTACATTCCAAATACTGCGCTCTCCTGATTAACTGTGCCTGACTCTCGCTCACCCACACACGCGCTTACACTGGCAGCAGAATGACATTCCCACCAACAAAACTCCACAAGGCACAGAAGATGACAACTATCAAAATGTTTTGGCACTTTAAATACTTACTTACAAATAGTAGATGTGCTCATTCAAGGTAAACAAATCTTCCTTTAAATCTCTCTAGTTATGAAGCAGAGCAGCTACAGTTGTGAAGATTATCATTATGGTTGCTCCTGCCTTGCGCCCAATGATTGCTGGAATAGGCTCCAACTGCCCTGCAACCCCACCCTGGAATAGTGGGCTACCATGATGGATTAAGTGATGGATAGATTACTGTCGGGACTGTTTGAAATCTTCCTTCCCTTTCTCATCTGGTTAGAGGCTGACAGTGTATGTGCCAATAATTATCAAGCATATTTTCTACAATATTTTGTAAATTTAAATATATTATTCTGAAATATGGGGATGTGATGACACTGTCGATCTACAAGGAGTTACTACCTTATTAATTGGGTTCTGTTATTATTATTATTATTATTGTCGTTGCCTTTTTTGGAAAATTTCACCCTAAAATCAGGTTGCATAAAATACATGAGAGTTTCACAAAACAGCACAAAGTAAGCAGGCAACTGACAATAAAAATCTGAAGTACAGTTCATGTCATTTAGAACTGCAATTAGCACCAAGAGCAGCCGAGAAAGTAGCACAACAAGTGCAAAGTCATGCAAAGTTGGGAGATATCCAATAGACAGCATAGTACTAGAAGGTTTAATTAGTCCCAATATCTTTTGTGAAACACTAGGTCTTTAAGAGGCATACAAACACCAGTACACTTGGAGTGCTGGTGCAGCCATGGGAGGCTTGCTGTACAGCTTGAGAGAGGAGAACATGTATAGCTTTAGACAGCAGAGCAAAGATTGTGTGGAGGAAAACATGGAAAGCTATTGCATCCTAACTCTCTCTCTCTCTCTCCCACTGGTCATAAAACAAAAGTTCCTCGATTGCTGACTGATCCTCCCACAGGAACCCTTTCTTCTATCCATCCCTTGACCTCCCCATGCCAACCACCTAATCTACAGAAACATTTCATCTGTAGCTCACTTCAAAATGGAGGACATTCCCCATCAGGCACTTTGCGCTATAACAGGAGACAATGTGTCACTTGCAGTGTCCTTATATCTGGTCCCTCTGGTAAATTCAACATTAACCAACAGACCTTTTGCTTGTCTAAAAATCTTATTTACTGCATTTCTAGTAGGAAATGTCCAGCCTCGGCCTTTACACAGGTGCAATGGGGCTGGCAGACTAGCGGGCCATTAAAAATCAAAGACCTTACAAAGCTTACTGTAAATCACATCCCTTGATCATAGCCACACTGATCTCTCTGTTTGTGTTCTTTCACAAGGCTTCAAAGACACTTCTCAAAGAAAAACTGAAGACGCTAAGCTCACTCAGCCTGGGCTCACCCATTTCTCCAAGTCTCTTTTTTAATGGCAGCTTTTTCTCGCCTACTCTCACCTTTCTCTGTTTATCTGCCCTGACTTTGTTTTCCTCCTTCCCCTGCTATACATGTTACTTGCTCTTTCCTTTTTATTTGCACACCTTATGAAGTCTACACAAGCCAGATGGTGGGCCTTTAACCTTCTTTCCTTTTCAGCTTGGTAGTAAGCTTTAATATTTTGTTTCCTTTGCACATGCATGCTGACACAACCCAACACTAACTTTAGGGGTAATATTCTTTACACAGTAAATTTAAATTAATCATATAATCAGTTAATTTGTTTGGTTTAAACATTTATTTTAAGGTTAATCAACCAATTACATACTAACATCACTAATATGCACTATTTACACCCCCTTTGAGGAGGTTGGTTTAAACTTATTTTTTAGATTTAGATTTTAGATTGCTCTCTGTATTTTAAGTAAGTGGACTTAAAGTGATTTTAATGAAGTCCAAATGCTCAACCTTTGGGATCCTAATGTCATATGTTTAACATGATTCAAACATGATTATATTATTTTACAGACCTCCTGATCTATATTCCAGATTTTTAGAGGAGTTTATCAATCTCCTATTAATATTAGAAATGAGCTCTGAAAAAATAACCTTGTTGGGTTACTTTAATATTCATACAGATATGAAAAATGGACACATTCAACAAACTGTCCTATCCGTTCCTGACGTTGTAGGGGATTTTCAGACTGTGAATGGTCCTTTTCACTTTTCTAATTGTATGTTTCATGTAATTATCCATAGAGTTAACATTCAGAATATAATTTCCTCACCTGCTGATCAAATCATTTAAGGTGATGAGTTAACTGCCTTTGAACTATTTCTGCCATAAAAAGTAAATGGTTATTTAAGAGCAAGAACTATAAAGATTCTAAACAACCTCAGTATATCAACATTTATTAATCCAACCAATCCAATGAAACCAATGCCTATGTAGTAGATGAGTTTACAAATAACGACAACATATAGATGTTTTAGTGTATAGAAATTTAAAGGTTTTGCTAGGCCTACACCCATGAAATTTAGATGTCATCTTTATAACAAATGTTATCTTTACTTTTTACATTTCCATTCTAAAAATATTTTTCCCAGATTTAAAAGATAACTAATAACTGTGGTTTAAAATATCATAGAATCAAAAATCCAATGTATTCTTTTTTTCAAGCAAAACTGACTACTTAATGTTTTACTGTTATACTCTTCAAATTGCTGTTGTATTTTGTAAAAGTTAATTCAAAATATGACAGCAAGATTTACAACATGAACTTGAAGAAGCTTGACAGGAAAACTGCAGTTCTTAAATCTTTAAGCTGGCTTCCAGTTTAAATTGTGCTTTTTTATATATACAATATGCTGTAAAGTTCAGTCTTGGCATTTAAACCAAGACTGAAAGTTTGTTCTTTTGCAATATCATTCTAGAGCTAAAACTTGAGCTAGGATAATCCATATTGCTTTTAATTATCGAAGCATTCATTACGACTAGCTGTTACTGATCCTTTCTCCTTTCTTTTCTCTTCTGTGTAGTGTGAATGTTTCATAATAACTGGACAACCTGAAGTCAAAAGCCGGGCATTTCTGGAGCACCTAACAAGGTAATGGACGAGCAGCTACTTAAGGTGTTATGGATTTTGAATCACAACCACAATGGTGCTATGGGGCAAATGGCTTAGAAGTGAGCACAAATGCTTGGCAATCTGGCCTGCGACAGTGTAAGTCAAGGCTGGAATCATCAGAGATGGCAACATCTCTTGGCTGCTAAAGGTCAGGCATTCAGAGTGATGGGATATGAGGAGCCACAAGTCAGATTGAAAAGTTAAGAATAATTCTGACAAGAACAGACCAATCAGCCCAGTCCCTATCAATCCCTGTTCTGTCTATCTTTGCGAAATATCAAACGCTTTCTATGTACATACACCATGTGGTATCAATAGTTCTCTGTGTAAAGAAAAAACTGTATAATGTCTAGTAACATTAACCAGGTTACAAGTGTAACCCCATGTTCCAGTGGAAGAACTCATTTTGAAATCACACCTGGTATACATCATAAGAACAAAGTTCCAAGTCTTGTCTTGGGAGCAAATGCAGGACCATTCTTCACCCACCCTGTGTTCCCTGGGCTTTGGAGGGAGTAGTGGGATAGAGTTTTAAGCCAACTCCCAGCTCAGAGATTAATACTGGCTGAAAGCTAAACAGGTGGGAGAAGACAAAGGTAAGTATGAAAAGAGAACAGGCAGAAATAGAAGTGAAAAAAGGAAATGCATGATGCTACTTTGGTAAAAGTAAAATGGAGAACAGACCAACCTGCAGTCCCTCTAGACCAACCCACATGGGTTAACCCCATACTATCAGCAAACACTTCTTTTTCAGATTCCATCTCTCTTTTTCTTTCCTATTAGGAGTCGTTGACCGATAGAGCCCAACACAGCAGCATCAAGTGCACTCACTACAAGAGTCAAACCTGGATAGGGGGGGCAGTCAGGTTTAGTAAAATATCTAGTCTATTTAATGAATTTGACATCTACTAATATTTTATTTTGTACAATATTAGGTGTAAAATATATTTTAAGGGAGCTGGCATGCAAGTCTGGAGTTTCAGAACAATGCAACACAAGTCTATTAAACAGCCTCCCTCGGTGCCAGATGACCAAAATCGAGTCACAGATAATTTAATTGTTATTTCTGCATGAAAATTAAGAAAAAATATTTATATTGATTTCTACAACTTAGCAAAGGTCCCTGGTGTTACTAAACTAATATAGCAGACAGTGGTAATTATCTAGTAGACCTGATGCAACATCACTGAATTTCATCATATGAGGATTATGTAAAAAATTTTTACTAAGTAAAAAAAAGTAAATACATTGAACTCTCATTGAGAAGGAATAGACATAACTGTAGCAACCATCACACCAGATATGACAGACAACATGGAGAGAAACAGAGCATTTATTTGATGTCTCCATCTCCACAAACTTGGCCAACACCAAGTTTTAAGGTCAGGTCAGGTCAGGTTGGGTAGCATGCACTAGTACAGCACATTGCTGCACCCACTACATGTTGAAACAGCTCGGTATCCTGGTTGGCATCCCCCCAGACAGACAGGCGGTCCAGTCCCACCCTCCAAAAATGACCCTCTATCTGCCACAGCCAGGTGTTACATGAGCGTCCCACTTGGCGTGGTCCAGCCACCTGTGTCCTCAACAATGACGATTCTTCGAGCCAGATCACCCTCTGGGAATCGCACCTCATGGCTGTAGTGCCGTAACTGACGTTCCTTCACAATGCAGGTAATGTGCCTCTTTCAGGACTCCATAAGCAACTGCTCATTCGACACAAAGTCAAACCAGTGGTACCCAAGGATTCTCCAAAGAGACACAGAACCAAAGGAGTCCAATCTTCATCTCAGGTCACTGGATAGCGTCCATGTCTTGCAACCATATAGCAAAACAGGAAGCACCAGGACCAGGACATGGACCTTCATACTTTTTCAGATATATCGGGAGCGCCACACACCCATTTCCAGCGATCTCAGTAAAAGTAAACTTTCCGATGTGGTCGATGCTCTCTCTGCAGACACACACACTGCTGATGGTTGTGCCCAAGAGGTCATTAAAGGCCTGGATCTTGGTTTTCATCAGGACACTCGCAAGCCCAGACACTCAGACTCTTCACTCAGTGTCTCGAGAGCCCCGATCAGAGCATCCTTTGACTCCGCAAAGAGGAGGTATGAAGGTATGAAGAAAAAAAAATACATTTATTTTTCAGTTTAATATTACTGATTTTTATTTATTGTAAACCTGAACATAAACTCTGAGGGCACTGTATTAAGTACACTTCTGCTGTGTCTGGTATGAAACCCCTTTGCCTCTAAAATGGCCTTAGTTCTTCGAGGTCTGGATTCAACAAGGTGCAGGAAACAATCGTTAGGGATCATGGCTCATGCTGACAAGACAGCATCACTCATTTCCTACACATTTTCCACCGCTACGTATTTCACCTCATCCTAGTGGTGCTTTGTTGGATTGAGATTTGGGAATTGTACAGGCCACTGGAGCAAACTGAACTCTTAGTCATGTTCATGGAACCAGACTGGAATGAGATTACATTAAGAAATAACCCCCACCTCATTACACTACCACCACCATACCTTTGAGAAAAGGTAGGAGGGAACCATAGGTATGTACTATTATGGCAAACTCTAACCCTACCACCAGCATACTGCAGCAGAAATGAAGACTCATCAGACCAGGAGATATTTTTCTAGTTTTCAGTTGTGGTAATCACAAGCTTACTGTAGCTTTATCTTTCTGTTCTTAGGTGACAAGAGTACAAAAAAATGTGGTCTTCTGCTAAACTTCTACTATAATGCCGTTGTTCGATGTGTTGTGCATTCAGCTCATTCTTTTGTTATAAACAGCTGTTATTGGAGTATGTGCAGCCTTTCTGTTTGCTTGAATGAGTCACTGCATTCTCCTGTGACATCCCTCATTAACAAGGTGTTTTCACCCAGGGAACTGCCACTAATTGAATGTTTGTGTTTACTGCACCATGCTGTGTAAACTCCTGACAATGCAGTGTATGAAAATTATATGGGCAACTGCTTCTGAGATGCTGGAACCACCAAGTATGGCACCAACATCCAAACAAATATATACAAAAATGTGAAAATGACTGTGACAATGGAAATACCTAATGTACAATATACAGCTATCAATGCACAAAGAAATTTAGTAGCAAGCATCAGAAAATCTACTTGTGAGACTCCTGGCACTATAAGACAACTGAATGAAATTTCTGACATGACAGAGATTCTTCCAATCATAAGATGCAACTGAACATCACAACTGCTCTTATACTGCACATGAAGTAAATGATGGTTGATGAAGCTGAAATTCAGACTGACTCAGAAAAAATCAGTCGGTGACTACTGATTGGGCTTAACATCGTGAATCGCAGAGTGTATGCCAAGCATGGGCAGATTGTACACAGGACACTCTCTTCTGCATGGCTGGGAGATTGTGCTTTGCAATGGACGAGTATACCATGTTTGCTTCTTGCCTTACACTCGCCGCATCTGCAATAATCACTGCCTCACTGTGACCCTAAAACGGCTGGTTTAAATGTATACCTGTGACTTTTATTCAGTTCTCTTAACTCATTGGCACACTACACAAGAACTTACCTGCTTCCTCAGTAGCTGTCACCAAATGTTTGGAGCGAGCGCGCACACAATGTTACAGAACAGCAGGGAATGTCTTAAAAAGGCAATACTTGTGCCAAATTGAGCAATATTTTTTCATAATCTTTCAAAGTAATGTGGTCATTTATATCTATTTGTTCATAAGTAACACAGGTATTTTTACTTGTTACTTAAAAAAATAATGTTTATGTTTTGTATTTTGAATTAAATTTTCACGTTTGGCTGATACATTTTTCAAGGTATTTTTGTTAGAAATCGGAGGTTTGGCTTATCTGTGAGTATATATGAATATATAATGTTTTATGCACATGGAATCTGCATCTTTTTTAGCATATAATGTATGTGTGAAGTACAATTGCAAATGTGTTTTACAGATACAATGTGGAGCAACTGTTTCCATATCCCAAACTGAAGATTGACTATAATTTCTTGTTTTTTTCCAGGCTGTATTTCAAAACGTCATAGCAGTACATCTCAGAACTTAAGTTCTTCTGCGACAGACTCAGAGAATTAAACCTGGTTAGTCTTGAGCAGAGGAGACTGTGTGGGGGCCTAATCCAGGACTTCAAAATCCTCAACAGCATTGATAAAGTAGAACAGGGAAAATTCTTTCAAGCAAACGATGGATCAGGTATGTGAGCATAGCAGTGGAAATTAGGGAAAGCTCCATTTAAGACTGAAGCCAGTAAGCACTTTTTACTCAAAGAATTGTGGGAATCTTAACTACCAAGTCATATTGTTGAAGCAGAAACCTTGACATCCTTTAAGAAATACATGAATGAGTCATTGGGACAGCTTAGCGTTTACCTACACAAAATAGCAGCAGATTGACTGAATAGTCTCTACTTGTTTAACAACTTTCTTATGTTCTTGTGTTTCCTTTCTGTTACATCTGTGAATTTCCCCCTGGGGATTAATAAAGTTATCTATCTATCTATCTATCTATCTATCTATCTATCTATCTATCTATCTATCTATCTATCTATCTATCTATCTATCTATCTGTCTATATTAACATTTATTAATGCTGCCACTCTTACCACACTTACAGATATGCAGTTGTTATGTAATATGTAATTGTTATGTAGTTACTGCATAGTGTTTATGTTGTAATTTAAATGCATCCTGTCTGTAAATATGTGCGGCTTTCTGAGCTTACCTAATGAGGACAGAGGACTCTGCCCCACTGAACTGTGGTTCACAAAGCAGGGTCTTAGCTACTTGGTAACCCTGAATTCACCACTCCTCAGGAGCAAAAAAACTGAGACAAAATGTGGTTGAGAAAAGGCAAGCATCTTGTAGAAATCCCCAAGAATTTAATTCAACTAACTTGTTCTGTTAAGCATTACGATGCTCTCTTGTGGATTGTATTAAGTCAGTGTTTATGTCCAATTGGATGATGAAGACGATAAGACGTATTTCAAATTGAAAGAGATGAATGAATATAAAAATAAATCTGCCTCAATCTCACAGAAACAGTTACTAGTATTAAAGCAAGATGGGTGTTCTCATTAGCTAATTACACTTGCGCCTGTGTCACTTCCATTGATAATTTACTTTAAATTACAGCACACGAGAAGAGCAAAGTCGAGTTCTTGTTAGAATCTGCAGCATTATAACACTCAAGAGGTATCCCCCATGTAAAATTTGTTTTAATGAAGAATGCAAAATCAAAAGCTATTCAGTCTTTCTGACCCTGAGTCTCGGTTTTAAATAATGAGATTAAAATGTTATGTTGCGCAGCATAGCAACCACATTAAGAATAAAAGTAATCTGCATAAGAACAAGGCACTCTAGAAAGCACTTAAAAGCTAACGATGTAGGTGATTATCTATCACAAACATCTTATAGGAGCCTGCAATATATTGATTTATTGACTTTGCATAATGCTGATTCAGCATCTTACTTAACAGGACGTCGTGCCAATGCCATCTGAAGTACTAGAAGTACTGGAGTCAGGCAATGGGCATATTTAGACAGGTGAATACATCCAATGCAGCTTCCACACAGCAGAGTACTGAGTGTGATATTCTTAAAGGGGTTTCATCTGATTGTGTACACCTAATCTTGTTATTCATTTTCTGTGCCCTCTTAATTGAGTACAAGATTGGAGACCACCACAGACAATCAGGGCAGCAATCAGCACAAGGTGGACACAGCCTATCTCTGGCTATAAGACCTGCTATGTATAAATGTAAGTATTGCTAACAAATAACTTCTTCTTCTTCTTCTTTCGGCTGCTCCAGTTAGAGGTTGCCACAGCGGATCATCTTCGTCCGTATCTTTCTGTCCTCTGCATCTTGTTCTGTTACACCCATCACCTGCATGTCCTCTCTCACCACATTTATAAACCTTCTCTTAGGCCTTCCTCTTTTCCTCTTTGTTGGCAGCTCTATCCTTAGGATCCTTCTCCCAATATACCCAGAATCTCTCCTCTGCACGTCCAAACCAACGCAATCTCGCCTCTCTGACTTTGTTTCCCAACCGTCCAACTTCAGCTGACCGTCTAATGTACTAATTTCTAATCCTATCCATCCTCGTCACACCCAGTGCAAATCTTAGCATCTTTAACTCTGCCACCTCCAGCTCTTTCTCCTGCTTTCTGGTCAGTGCCACCATCTCCAGCCCGTATAACATTGCTGGTGTCACTACCGTCCTGTAGACCTTCCCTTTCACTCTTGCTGATACCCGTCTGTCACAAATTACTCCTGACACTCTTCTCCACCCATTCCACCCTGCCTGCACTCTCTTTTTCACCTCTCTTCCACAATCCCCATTACTCTGTACTGTTGATCCCAAGTATTTAAACTCATCCACCATCGCCAACTCTACTCCCTCATCCTCACCATTCCACTGACCTCTCTCTCATATATATACACATGTATTCTGTCTTATAACAGACCTTTAAATTAAACTTTGCTTGAACAAACGTTTCCTCTTGAAGTGCATAACGGACAACGCCATGACTGAAGGGCTGCATTAAAGGTCATTAGGCAGCTTTGCGGAGAAATAGCAGAAACGGTGAAAAGCAGTTTATTTTTGTTTGTGAAGCCAGTGGATGGCTAAACATAAAAACACAGAAAAAGACAGCAGGGTGTTGGCATGGTTCACTGCCTGGAGAGCAGCCTTTAAACTACACTATTACTGGTTCAAATGTAATCGCTTGCTTTATGTGTTATCCTGAGCAAGTCACTTAACCTCCTCTATAAAATCAATATCTGTCTTGTGTTATGACGCATATGTGAAGTCTTTAGAATGGCACTTGTCATAAGAGTAGCCATATAAAAGAAGGATCATTTGTTTATTACAGTGAAAAGTGTGTTTTCATAGCTTGCTCACATCTTACACATGAACACTATTTGTCTTCTTTTTTTCCCATAAGTTAGTACTTCATTTTTTCAAAGATAACTAATACTTCTGGAAAGAACTGCTAAGGGGCATCAATGGCATGGAGATGGCAAGAGACAAGGGAAAGGCTCACTATATCAGTACTCTTACAAGTCTTCCCATGACTCCTGCTCTGACTCTGACTTTTCTGAAAGAGTAACTGCAGTCAGCAGAGCTGTGTTTCTGAGGGAACAATTCATCCTCTTCAAACTTTCTTAGTAAAGTGGATCTCAAAGATTTGCACTTCATAGTAGTATTATAATTCTCTGAAAAAATACAATCATTTTTGGAAGTCATATGTGAAATAGTATGAATGAGGGGTTTTTGTTATTGCTCTATACAAAATGTATACACACAATATTTTTGGAACTCTTTTAATTCATTACAGTGTTGTAAAGAGCAAACAGCATTAGGTGCATTTGTGGTAACTAACCCTGGATTGGGCAACATTTCATTACTGGGCTCACTAGCAGACACATAAGCTCTTTGGCTTAACACCAAGAAAATCAATGAGTCCAGAGTTAGTGTCAACTCAACGTGAACAGAATCAAACTGGGTTTTTGGATGTGATAAAGCAGTAGCACCAACTACTGGACCACATATTCAAGCAACAAATACTAAAATGTAAAGTCATAGTGATAACACTGGGAACAGCAAGATAAGTCAAAGGTTAGTCTGCTGTTGAGAAGGTTAATTAAACAGGAAAGCATGAGACAAGTTTCAAAAAAGATGCAGCTAAGCCTCTTGAACGGTGTCAGGCATTCCACCAAAAGCGTCTCAGGTGCTCATATTTACTTGTAGAGGCAGAGTTTGTAGTTATTGGACTCCAAACAGAATATCGAGTCTGATTCAGTAAAGTCTTTCCACATGACATCCAATTGTTGATATTTCCTGGTAAGGAGACTGCCATCAGGTTCAACTTTGAAATTCCAGTTTCCCAGTATTCACTGGTGAGTACTTTCCAGTCTTCCAGATAATTTATCTGCTAATATTTGTAATAACTGATAATACAAGTTCAGATCTACAAAACCTTCTACAGATGGTTTTATTATCATGGAGACAAAGGAATAATGGTGAACACTTATCTGTTTTCTAGGGTTGTGAAATAAAAGAAGCTTTCGGAAAGATATCTGCATTATAATTAACAAGTGAGGGAAAGGAAAGCGACTGTGAACATTTTCTATCAACAAGCATGTCACATTGGGTCTGTAAAGAGGAAAGTCTGACTGATGGCTTGTCAGCCTAACAGCTACAGGGAAAATCAGAGGTGAAAACCTATCAAATGAAATCCTTCCTACGTCAATTGTAACTGTAAAATGTCAGGCCCTGGAAATGAGCTAACCTGCAGATCTCAGACAAAGATACCAGTGCAGACGCCGTCAGCATCATTCAAGATATAGCCTACCATTTTTGACAAGGCATCATAAACTCATCACAGGCGCTTACTTACATTCCCTACATTCCCATTGCACTGACATCAATTTAAGAAACTCCCATGAGCTTAAAGCTTTATGTTGCATGATTAAGCTTTCACATGCTGTTTTAAGCGATTCATACATATATTTACATAGTGACAAGTTGTTAGGCTGGAAATGACACCTGTGGAAGATGCAGCAAGTAAGCATAGAACAATGGAAAGGCCTAATGGAGACCATCTAAAGAAAGGCAAACTCTCATTGCCATATGGAGAGCCCCATTACACACCCTTCTATGTACAAAAGGATTGCTTTATGTTTGTGGCAAAGAAGTTTAGCCCTGTGACTGCAGTGGGTACCCCTGAAGAATATCTTCTGTGAATTTCAGGTTTGGTGAAAGCCTATGAGAGACTGATATGAAGTAATCTGGATTCCTCAAGGCAGACAGAAGAACAGTGCTCAAGGATTTTGCATGCTGGTGTCACTGTTTGCTAGGTAACAACCTGCATTGTTTTCAAAACTATGTTGTGGTGTTCTAGATAGATAGATAGATAGATAGATAGATAGATAGATAGATAGATAGATAGATAGATAGATAGATAGATAGATAGATAGATAGATAGATAGATAGATAGATAGATACTTTATTAATCCCAAGGGGAAATTCACATACTCCAGCAGCACCTTACTGATACAAAAAAAACAATATTAAATTAAAGATTGATAATAATGCAAGTAAAAACAGACAATAACTTTATACAATGTTAACTTTTACCCCCCCGGGTGGAACTGAAAAGTCGCATAGTTTGGGGGAGGAACGATCTCCTCAGTCTGTCAGTGGAGCAGGACAGTGACAGCAGTCTGTCGCTGAAGCTGCTCTTCTGTCTGGAGATGACCCTGTTTAGTGGATGCAGTGGATTTTCAATAATTGATAGGAGCCTGCTGAGCGCCCGTCACTCTGCCACTGATGTCAAACTGTCCAGCTCCATGCCAACAATAGAGCCTGCCTTCCTCACCAGTTTGTCCAGGCGTGAGGTGTCTTTCTTCTTAATGCTGCCTCCCCAGCACACAACCACGTAGATGAGGGCGCCGCGCTCACCACAACCGTCTGATAGAACATCTGCAGCATCTTATTGCAGATGTTGAAGGACGCCAGCCTTCTAAGGAAGTATAACCGGCTCTGTCCTTTCTTACACAGAGCATCAGAGCATCTAACCTTCTGCTGTGTTTATTATGTATCAGTTGTTTCTCAAAGATGGTTTTGTTTTTTTGTTCTGCACATGCACAAGTATGCACTTAACCATACAAGAAGTCAATGGTTTCATTTGTACTTACTCAGGATTCTAAAAGTCCAGATTTCCTGTGTGCCGAGCTAGCTGGCAACCCAATACTTGAAATGAGTAAATAAAACATATAAGCGAATAACATGAAATAAAAATAAAAAAAGTTTGCCACAATCTTGGGCCTAGCTTAACTATAGTTTCTCTGTCTGTCTATCAAGTGGGGTAACTCAGGCACTTCTGCATCTTTGAAGGACCACCAGCAAGTCTTCACTCCAGACTCGGCTAAAGCTGTAGAGTCAGGAGTGGCTTAGTCATAACAGACAACTAAACAGAACTCCATTTGACACTTCTAAATGTCCTTGCACCCAGAGGTCACATGGAGTCTTTTAAAGTTGGGTCTCCAATCTGCCTATATTCCTACAAAGGCAGCACCGTCGTACTCTTCCAACCTGGAGACCATTCACTGATATACCTGTGCTGTTAGGTAGAACGTTACTGGCCTCACCCCTAAATGGGCAATCTGGAAACATGCTGGGATCAAATGTTGTTACCTGCTGGCCAAGAGCTCTTCTCACCTCTTATGAGACCTCCATGGCCTCTTCCCCATTCTAAGCTGAGGATCCAGCATACCTTGCCCTTAATTTACAGCTTGCATTCTAGAATCACATGGGGCTTGCACTCCTGTCCTTTCAGTGCACCGATTTGCCTTTACACTGAGGCCCTGGAGATTTCATTCGACAGGCTCACCTTTTGAGGTCAGGGTCAAACCCTCCACATTGCCATGCTAGTAAATTTTACTCACACTGACTTGTAAAGCTGTTCTCTTACTGATTGTGTGTGTCCCTTGTGTGAAGGTTTTAGCAGGGCATTTCTCCCATTGTGTGTCCCACTACCTATGCTTTCTATCAAACACATACAGTATGTATACGCACTTATGCACAATATACTGTATAAAAAAAACAAGGTGCATGCATAATTCACTGATTGATTCTAGAACAAGCTACAAGTTTTTATACGTAAGATCAAAGAATATGCACATAGCTGGCGATAGATATGTCTAATGTATATGTCAAATAGTGCCATCTTTATTGGGCACACTCACTTAACACAGAGAGTTAGACCTCCATTTGCCCTTACAAACCAAATTCATTAAACATGCATCCACCAAGATATCAAAAGTGAGGGTCAAGACTGGTGTCATATGATATCGCCAGTATAATCCATGGTGATTGCAAATTGGTGTCTGATCTTTAATTACACCTTGTTTGGAGCCCACCTTTGGTCAATTCAGTTTATAAGACATGACACACACTTGTCTATAAATGCTCCCCCAGCTTTATCAGAGCAAAAACCAAGAAATGATGTTGAAGGAATTGCCTACAGAGCATTTATAAACAGGATTGTGATGAGGCACAAATCTAAGAAGGGCTACAAACAATTCTGCAACTTTGAAGGCTCCCAAGAACACAGTGGCATCCGTAATTCTTAAAAGGAAGATGTCTGGAACAACCAGGGCTCTTCGCTTAGTCAAACTGAGTGATTAGGAAGAAGGGCATTGATAGGAGAAGTGCCCAAGAACATGACTGTCGCTCTTGCTGAGTTCCAGAAAACCAATGTGGAAATGGGAGAAAGGTCCAGAAGGACAACCATCACTGCAGCACGGTCCAATCTGGGGTTTATAGCAGAGGGGCCAGACAGAAGCTGCTCCTTAGTAAAAGTCACATAGAAGCCCTCTTGGAGTTTGCAAAAAGGCACCTAAAGGACTGTGAGAAACAAGATTCTCTGGTCTGATGAAACCAAGATCAGTATCACCACTGGAGGAAACCTGACACCACTCATCAGTTGTGGATACCATTCCAATGGTAAAGTGTTAAAGTGGCAGCATCACCCAAAGGGGTTAGGAACTGATTACAGTACAGGGAAAGCTGAATGGAGCAAAGTACAGAGATATACTTAATGAAAACCTGCTTCAAGGTGCCTGCCTCAGACTGGGCTGAAGGTTCACCTTCCAACAAGACAATGACCCTAAGGACCAAGATAACACGGGGGTGAATGTCCTTGAGTGGCCAAGCCCAAGACCAGACTTGAATCAAATTAAACATCTCTGGGGAGACAACCCATCAACTGTAAGAAGAACATCAGAAAATCCCCAAATCTTGGTGTGCAACACTTGTTCCATCAGACTCAAGAGGACTCCAGGCTGTAGCTGCTGCCAAAAGTGCTTTAACTAAGTACCAAGTAAAGGATCTGAATACTTGTGTCAGTGTGATATTTCAGTTTTTAACTTTTTAAGAAATTTGTAAACGTTTCTAAAAGTGTTGTTTTCGCTTTGTAATTCTGGGGTATTGAGTGTTGCTTGATAGATAAAAATTGATGAGAAAAAAAATTAATTTAAATGATGTTACCTTAAGGCTGCAATATAACAAAATGTGAAAAAATGTGAAGGGGTCTGAATACTTTCTGAAGGAACTGTTCACTTTACACCCACTACAACTCAGTAAGTACAAGTCTATCATTTTTATAGAAACAAATTAATTCTGTGTGGCTCCATCCAAGAACATCAGCCATCCACTCCACTGACAGCACAGTTGTGAAACTAGCAGAGAAATAAATTGCTTGGGTACATCTGTTTTAATTGTCTGTTTATCAGTTTAAAAGGTGTTTTCTTTGAGTCAGGCTGTTTCATTTGGTGTCATGTGAAAATAAATTAGCCCGAAGACAGTCCAAGCATTTAGTTAATGTGATCAGTTTAAATGTTGGCAGGGTGAGCAGTGCCTCTTTGATATTGATAAATCTTTCTGCAGAATCAATCATGGAGTAAAGCACTCTGTACTGTGTGGTGAGATGGGCAAAGAAAAAAGACCATCTTGATCTTGGTAAAGTGCCACTTACTCTTGCACACTAGTCAAGACCAAATATGCATCTTGTGGACATTTGTGACAAATGAGCAATTCAGAGAATTGTTTGAAAGATAAAAATAACTAAGGGGAAATAAACATAGGAGTTAGGTTTTATCTCTGCATTTCCCTTATAATGCCACTTCAAGGCAAAATAATTTTCTCCGTAGGCTTAAATAAAAGGAGCACACTGTTATCTGATACCTGCTTGGTTTAAACAACTGGCTGCAGGGCTTCTGCAAGAATCAAGACATCGGGTTCATTAACAACTGGGACCTCTTTTGGGAAAGACCGCGTTTCTTCAAGCGAGATGGCCTGCATCCGAACAGCTTCGGCGCCCGGGTCCTCTCCGAAAACATATCGAAGGTAATTCGTTTATCTTGACTATCTATCTCTGCTTTTAACCCCTTCCGAAATGCCACTCCTGTGTTTGGTCATGATAATTGTTTAAAAAAATCTTCCATAAAAGTGCGCAACATAAATACTGTAATAACCAATCTTAATGCACATAGAAAATCTAGGCAATACGGCATAAACGCCAATAATTTAATTAAAGTTACTACTTTAGATGAACAATGTATTAAAACTGTAAAAACAGATCATAGATTAAACAAAAAATACACACAGAGCGGCGCTAATAAAAATAACTTAATTCCTGTTCCCTATATCAATAACGCACATAGTATTCATCTCTGCTCCTCCGAAACATTGAATATGGCACTATTAAATATTAGAGCTTTAACTAACAAGACGTTTTTTATCAACGACATTATTAGTGAAAAAAAAATAGATTTTATTGCACAAAGTGAAACGTGGCTTAGCTCAGATGGCGCAGCTGTTTTAATCGAATCTGCGCCTCCGGATTACAGTTTTACTCGTGCTGATCGCCAAGGAAAGAGAGGTGGCGGATTAGCAAACATTTACTCTAGCAGGTTAAAATGTAAAAATATCAGTTTTGGTAAGTTCAAGTCTTTTGAGTATCTCGCCATTGTTATTCAGGGAGATTCTCACGTTCTAGTATTATCCGTGTATAGACCTCCTAAATTCAACGCGTCTTTCTTTGAGGAATTCTCTGACTTGATGTCAATCTTAATTACGAACTATGACGCACTCTTAATAGTCGGCGACTTTAATTTTCATGTAGATAATCAATGTGACCAAAAAGTAAAAGAATTTATGAACCTCCTGGACTCTTTTGATTTGAGACAGCTCGTTAATCAGCCTACACATAAAGCAGGTCATACGTTAGACTTAGTAATTACTAAAGGACTAAAAGTTGATATAAAGCAGGTCATTGATACGGGTCTTTCAGACCATTTTCTTCTACTTTTTAATATAGAAATAATGATAGAAAACACTCATGAGAAGCATATTGTTAAAAAACGCTTCTTTGACTCATCAGCAACTTTAAAACTTACAAACATTCTAACCAATCAGTCCGTTTATAGTGCCAACTATAATAGCGAGGAGAATGTAAATAGTAAGGTGGAAAGATTTAATACTAAAGTGAGGGCTGCTGTTGACATAGTTGCACCTGAAAAGACAGTTAAAAAAATCTAGCATTGTTATACCTTGGAAGACCCAAAGAGTGTCTGATTTAAAGAGAACATGCCGTAGAGCTGAGCGTAAATGGAGGAAGACTAAACTAACTATTGACTATGAGATATTAAAAGTTAAAATAACAGAATACAATAACACAGTCCGTCTTGAGAGGCGCTGCTATTTCTCTAAGATTATAAATAACAATGCTAGAAATCCCAGAGTCTTATTTTCGACAATTGATCATCTGTTAAACCCAGGTAACTCAAAGGAATGCCTCCTAAGTACTTCCAGTAAAACCTGTGAGGCTATCGCTGTATTTTTCAATCAAAAAATTAATGATATTAGAAATAACATAGTATATCTCCCCCAACACTAAGGATCCTCCGAAACCCCAGTACTCCATAATAAATAAATTAGAGTCTTTCACTAGGATAGATTTACCTGATTTACATAAAATAATTTCTCAAATGAAACCATCCACCTGTGCCCTTGACCCAATACCAACAAATTTTTTCAAAGAAGTATCGGGTGTGCTTATTGATAATGTTCTTGACATAGTAAATTCGTCATTAGATACGGGGGTCTTCCCAGACTGTCTTAAGACTGCGGTAGTTAAACCCCTACTTAAGAAAAATAATCTCGACCCCTCTGCTCTTGAAAATTATAGACCCATCTCTAACCTGCCTTTCTTAAGTAAAATTCTAGAGAAGGCAGTCATTATGCAGTTAAATGAGCACCTCAATAAACATGCTATTCTTGAAAAATTTCAGTCAGGTTTTAGAACAAATCACAGCACAGAAACTGCACTCGTTAAAGTAGTAAATGACTTGCGGGTAAATGCAGACAGAGGCCATTTATCTGTTCTCATCCTTTTAGATTTGAGTGCCGCATTTGACACCATTGATCATAATATTCTTAAGAATCGCCTTAGTCAATGGGTGGGCCTCTCTGGCAGTGTCTTAAATTGGTTTGAATCCTACCTGGCAGGGAGAAAATTCTTTGTTAGTTGTGGTAATTATAACTCAAAGACACATGATATTCTATATGGTGTTCCACAAGGCTCTATCCTGGGTCCGCTGCTCTTCTCAATCTCCATGCTTCCATTAGGTCAGATTATCTCGGGACATAACGTGAGCTACCACAGCTATGCTGATGACACACAGCTGTATTTATCAATAGCACCTGATGACCCCAAATCTCTTGATTCGCTAACACAATGTCTAACCTGTATCTCAGAATGGATGAATAGTAACTTTCTCAAATTAAATAAAGAAAAAAACCGAAATCTTAGTGATTGGCAATAATGGATACAATGAGGCTATTAGAAATAAACTGGATGCATTAGGATTAAAAGTCAAATCGGAGGTAAAAAGCTTAGGGGTAACCGTTGATTGTAATCTGAATTTTAAATCGCATATTAATAAGATCACTAGGACAGCATTTTTTCACCTAAGGAACATAGCAAAAGTTAGACCTCTTATATTATCGAAAGATGCAGAGAAATTAGTTCATGCGTTTGTCTTTAGTCGGCTAGATTACTGTAATGCACTCCTCTCAGGACAACCCAAAAAAGACATCAATCGTTTGCAATTAGTGCAGAATGCAGCTGCTAGAATCCTTACCAGGAAAAGAAAATCTGAACACATTTCTCCAGTTTTGATGTCACTACACTGGTTACCTGTGTCATTCAGAATTGACTTTAAAATTCTGCTTATGGTTTATAAAGCTTTAAATAATCTCGCCCCGTCTTATATATCGGAATGTCTGACACCTTATATTCCAAATCGCAACCTCAGATCCTCAACTGAGTGTCTCCTTAGAATTCCAAGAGCAAAACTTAAAAGATGTGGTGAGGCGGCCTTCTGCTGTTATGCACCTAAAATCTGGAATAGCCTGCCAGTAGGAATTCGCCAGGCTAATACAGTGGAGCACTTTAAAAAACTACTGAAAACACATTACTTTAACATGGCCTTCTCATAACTTCACTGTAATTTAATCCTGACACTCTGTATATCCTATTCATTATAATAACTATTCATTCA
Organism: Erpetoichthys calabaricus; assembly: GCF_900747795.2. Taxonomy (NCBI): domain Eukaryota; kingdom Metazoa; phylum Chordata; class Cladistia; order Polypteriformes; family Polypteridae; genus Erpetoichthys; species Erpetoichthys calabaricus. The sequence goes on along the minus strand of NC_041411.2, from coordinate 19,155,870 downwards.
AAATTTGTACTAACCCCTACTCTCTCTTCTGTTTCCTTTTCCGGTGTCCTATTGGTGGTGGCTTGTGCCACCACCATCTACCCAAAGCACCATGATGTTCCAACAATGATGGATGGATTAAAAGCCAGAAGTCTGTATAACCATCAGCATCAAGTGACTCCGTGAGAACCCTAACTACAAAGAGGACTATTTCATTTATGTTAGGTAGAATGCCCAAAGGGGACTGGGCGGTCTCGTGGCCTGGAACCCCTACAGATTTTATTTTTTTCTCCAGCCTTCTGGAGTTTTTTTTTGTTTTTTCTGTCCACCCTGGCCATCGGACCTTACTCCTTTTTATGTTAACTAAGGTTGTCTTATTTTAATTTCTTATTTGTCTTTTATTCTTCTTTTCTTCATTATGTAAAGCACTTTGAGCTACTTTTTGTATGAAAATGTGCTATATAAATAAATGTTGTTATTGTTGTTGTAATGTCTGCAACAAAAGGACCATATCCTCCTGTGGTGAGAATTGGGGATGCCTCAAAAGCTTTTTTTTTGTAATGTTACTGTAACAAGCCAGTTAAGGAGTGCCACTGAGCAGACAAGTCACGTCACATCACAAAGACGAGCAAGTCTGGCTGGCAACTCTAAATTAGGCCTGAATGTGTAAACACCAATTTTGATTTATATTGTGTACAACATGAGTGAAAACATACATATTTCATACCATGTTACCTTGCACAATTCTTATGAGCTACACTTCAATATATATATATATATATATATATATATATATATATATATATATATATATATATATATATATATTTAATGTATTTATTTTATTTACCTATTTGGCTGTCACCTTTATCCAAGAAGACTTACAGCACTTTAGGGATGCAACCAGTATTAACAAGTCTAATGTGTGTCATGAAAATATTCTCCACATTACTGCAATACCAATCTGTATAATTGTCACATGGAATCCAGGGGTTCAAGTCTTTTTTGTGAAATTCTAAACTTATTACCTGCATATTACAGAACAAAATTAGCACCACCAGACACTTCAAGGTGCGATGCACTGAGCATTCAGAAATCCTTCTGCACTGCACTGTTGTAATGGAACATTACTTCAGTATCCACTCACTGGTCGTTTTCTGTTTATCACACTGTTACCTGTAAAGTCTAAGCACCATGTCAAAATCCTATCAGGGCAGCTGTTTCTGAGATTTTGGAACCACCGCGTCTGGCACCAACAGTCAGAACATGATCCAAGTGGCCCGGATCAGACGTCTTGCCAGTTCTGATGTTTGGCTGAAAACCTAAACGTCTGCCATCTCTGCAGGATACAGAGTGAGTTTCAGGAAAGTGACGAGCTATTTGGAGGAGCAGACTATTTGTGTTCATGAACAGGTGTTCTGAATACATTGGACAGTGAAAATATATTTAATTTAAAATGTTTTTTTGATTCCAAATGATCATTTACTAAAAATGATACACTCAGATATGTTAAAAACAAGACACCCTAACCCAGCAATAACAAAAAAATCACTAAAACTAGATTTATCATTTATCCAGATTTATCAGCTACGGTAATTAGACATCTGCACTTTGACAACAGCATTTCTAAGCACTATCTTTAATCACAAACCAAATGTGCAGCAATTCTGAAACGAGGAGCAGACTAACAGGACAGCCTACAAAGATTTTATTGTCTTCTCAGGTAATGTAATAGACAGAAATATAATTATAGTGCCCTCAAATTTAAATATACTTACACATTTGGGAGTAGGGCCACTTTTACATCACAGATGTGCATCATTATAAAGAAAGTCAATGCAGTTTGCCATTTCTTTAATGTAAAACATGAACAAGCATATCTGTTTATGTGGCATCCACGTGTATTGTATCTGTTCTTCAGTAAAATAATGAATAAATAGCTAAAGCTTGGGTGGCCGACCACAGAGGAGTTCATAGGTAGCTTTTACTGGTAAGTGCCATACCCACCTAAGAATGGACTGTGTAAAGGGCATCTGAAATGTTTACTTTTAAACATTAAGGGTTGGAGCATATGTTAATGTTAAATTAAAAATTGTGATTGTATTTTTTAGATTGCAGTTCCCATCTTTACTCCTGGTTAAAATGATGCAGTACACACTACTTTAAGTAAATGTCCGCCTTATAATGGATGGGCTCTCTTGCCTAATTATATCCTGAACACATACGTACATTTGATATCAAGTTGGCTATTAAACCTACTTATTCCAGGGGAGCCTCATCCCATGACAGGCAAACAGTGCCCAGGTTACTGGAATTGCAACACAGCAGGGCTAAACATTCTCCAATTGTTCAACTCTAAGCAAAGATGCAGGAATCTTAACAAAGTAATCATCCATATTTAAAACAGGAAGAACAACTACTTTAGATGGCATACAGTCCCCCTTTATTATGGATTTGTGACCAGTGTTTTACCTCACCAATGCAGCAAGCTACACTGGAGCTGGAGCATATCTGCACCTGTTTCTCATTTTGAACAGACACCTTTCAAAAGGACACTGAAGAAAGTGTGTTTATTCCCTTTGATGACAGCAAAATGTCACATGTTAGGCATCAGACACAAGTTTGGCTCTTTCTAAAATTATTAGGAACATACTTTATTTTTATATAACTCTCTACCAGAGATGGGAGAAGACATTTCTTGTCCTGTAGTGAAACCCTACTCTACTGACTTGGTCAAAGTATTGAGATGCATTTGTGACGACGTGAAGGGAAAGCCTCAGTTGTGGCCAAAAGCTGCCCTACCTTACAAACACCCTAACAACATGACTGGCTAATATAGTAATGGAGTGACCACCACTTCATAGACCCCCCTTATGAGCTACTATCTGTTGAAAGTCACAGGCACTACAAAAGGATTTAGTCTTATTATGAATGAGCAACTTATGACAGTGGCTTAGTTTTAAAGCTGACCCACTAGAGACAGATAACAAGTTGGAGAGAACAGAGATGGTAAATGAGAGGTCAAAAACACGGAAGCCAAGAGTACCTTAGTGCTGCTCAAGGGCAAATATTAGGTAAGCGACAAGAGTTTCTTTAAATACTATAATTAATTAGACATAAGCAACTGGTGCGTAAGGAGAGCAGACAGGGGTGTAATTAGCAGTCAAGCAATCCTGCTAGCTAAGAGAGGAGTGGTTAGAAGTAAGAGAAAACTATTTTTTTCACGCTTGAGACAAGAATTTGAGCAAAAAGTAGTGTGCACTGACTAAAAAAAAAAACACCAGAACAGCAAAAAAGAACTTCAGTACAGTATTTTGTCTCATTATTGTCAGTTTGCTCAATCTCCCGAATGACTGCACCAGAGCACTCGATAACTTTTAGATCTGTGCCTTTGGCCCTGACATGGTAAACCACTCACTTTACTTAACTGACCTCATTTACATTCCAGAGGCAATGTGCAGACCAAGCTAGTTAGACAAAAGTTCAGGTCTTGTGCTAATTTGAAAAGCCAAATGGTTCTCTCCATTGAAACCACAGAATATCTGAATTGTGGAGCTGCTTAACAGCTCACCAAGAGTGGGGCATTGACAAGGATGCAAATACCCAACAGCTTCAGAAGTCTCGATGAAATGATATTTAATGAACGCAGGAGTAGCTTGCTAGGGTGACCACTGCTACATCTTCAATGGACTTCTGTAGCTCTCAGATTAACAGCCTTTTAGCTATAAGCTTTACCAGTTTATACAAAATGTCAGCAGAGTTCTGACAAACAACACTTTCCTTGATGACAAAACCCCATTATTAGAATGAGTCCATTGTATGTGTGTAGGTAGCAGATGCAGTGGTCAGAGCTACAGCCTCATATTGACCAAGATTTAGGCCTTTGTCTGGTCATTTTCTGTGGGCTCTGAACTGTATTCTGTATTCCATATGAGTTGTCTCCATTGACTCCACCTTCCAAAGAAATGCTATGTTCGGTTAACTGGTAACATGAAATTAGTTCAATATGAGTGTATGTCTTGAAGTAAAGTGATATCATACTCTTTGATTGGGCTGATTTGGCACGCCTTGGTGTTATCAGGTTTAATGATTAGGTCATTTATGTGTCCTTGTCAAAGACACACCCTGTAAGCTTGTATTCAAACCTAACTTTTATTAAGTTTTGTAATCAGTTTATCAAAATGTAATACTGCCATTTTGCCTAAGGAGTCTATGTGCAGGAAATGTCATGGAGCAACTTGGGCTGTGTTATAAAAAAGCATCATGTGACATTCACATAAAGGGATTTGCGTGTTCAAAGTGTACACATCCCCCCCCCCCAACTGTTCTTATTATTTTTAATAAAAAGGCTTGGCTTTCCCTCACATAAACTAAATGCGAAGGTAGCTCCTTCGACACATATAAGTTGTTTAGGCAACCTAAATACTATTCGTCTTTCTTACCAGAAAGAATTCAAAGACACGTCCACTAGGAAACTTCAAGGAAGAACACCTGGAACCCAGAAATGAAAATCTATTTCTAGGAAAGTCAAACAGGATGGAAAGGGTAAAGTCCTTTTGGTCAGTCCCAGTAATTAGAATCTTCTTATATAATACGCCACCGTGGCTGTTCATTTGTCTGTCCAGGATTTTAAATCACCTGTAGCTCGCAAACCGTTTGACCTATTGACCTGAAATTTGGTACACATATGCTACATGACGTCTACTATCCACTTTCAGGGTGATGATTGACCTCCAAGATTATTCCTCTATTTATTTTTATTTTATTTTATTGTAGAATCAACTCTCGGCAGCGGGCAGCAGGGCGGTGCATGAGTATGGGCGCCATTCTCATCCCTAACACCTTCACCGTCATTTTCCCTACCTCTTCATATCTTAAATCATTCTTGAGGCAGATTCAAGACTTAAGTGACAGCTTAAGTGAAAGATTAAAGAAAACGTACTAAGTAATTGTAACACAAACGCTGACTTAATCAGTTTTAACGCAAAAAGATGCCAATGAAAGAAGAGAAGAAGCGGGCCGCTAGGGTGGAGAAAAGAAGAGTCGCTCAGGAAGCAGCAAGCGCATCAACCTCTGAGCAAATGAATGCTAAACGTACAGAGAAAGAGGATGAAAACTCTCGTTATCGTGCAGTGCGCCGTTACTGGTTACAACATGATTAGTGCAAGTCTATAACATTTCTGAAAACTGGAGATATACTGAGCCATTCAAAATACGAAATGTAAACTTTTCCATTAATACAGTCTCAAAGATTAGCAAGTTAACATTTTGGTGTCCCTGAGAGGCCATATCACCAGATGATTACTGGAAGCTGAATGATAGGGACCAGCTTGTGTTATATGGTGTAAAGATGGTCTTTAGGCATATTGGGATATATCTTTAGTGGTCTAGGATGCCAACAGAAGACCTAGCGGGCTGTGCATCTTCTAATACTCAAGTGAACTCTTACTATTTTTCTTTTTACGCTGCTAGTTGCCAAACGCACTACTAACTCCTGTTTGTTCATCATTATATATTTTGTTTAACTTGGCGTGTCCTAGGAGTCCTTCTGCTTTTGTAACATTGCCAATTCTCATATCAGGGCTGTTGCTATAGCAGCATTTGGTAAGAGTAGCACAAAAACCCAGATAGAAAAGAAGCCCACATCGAGTTGGAGGCGTGGGGATTGAAAACAGTTAACAAAATGTCCATTTTTAAAGTATAAGATCAAAAAGTGACACTTCACAATGGCATAATTGCTGCACAAGTCACAGATTTCTTGTCAAACATTTCTAAAGGGAAACTTGCCCTCCACTCCATAATCAAAGCTGGGTCAGGATCTAAAAAGGCACACATGGACCAAACATTTCCTTATTTTCTTGTATTTACGATCCTTTGATTTGTATGAAACCATACATTTTGCCTGGCCTAATTTTTTTGAACTTCCTCTGTATGGACTTCTGGACATGTTTACCAAATCTCTGATCTTCTCTAAGCTTCTTGTCTGCTGTTAATAAATCTGTATTAACAGTCAACACAGTAGGCTTAGCCTTGTCTTCACCCCACCAATGCTTTCTAATGTTACACTGATGAAGCATTCTGACTGTTATTAATAAAATGTCTGCCTCTGATTGACAGCAACATTTACTCCAACTACTGCTATACACAGGAGCTTTCACTTGGATACAGGCTGCAAAAGGTCGGTTAAAGCGGGAGTTCATGCAGGGTGTCATCATGGCTCAGGAGGTTTAAATAATTATTATTTTTTATTTTTTTCATTCTGCCAACATGCTACCTTCTTTTTGTCATGGCCACCACTGTGCTATGTTTTCATTGCCAAAAAGTGCTGCATGGTTGTCTGGGATGGAGTCCCGGAAGTCAGTCTGAGTGACGTCACTAGCATGATGGTTTCTAAGCTGGCACGTGGGGTCCACTCATGTCTGAGTTTGTTTTTTTTCCTTTTCAAAAGAGAGTTGGCTTCTTATTTAGTTTGTTTCTGGCTTTAAACATTAGCAATCTGTATTTTGACTTTGATTCTAGTTATTATTCTGGTGCTGACATCAGATTATTTTGAACTCCCGGTAAATGTCCTTGTTCTATTATGTGTTTAGATCCATCTCCTGATACTTCTTTGCCAGCATTTGTCTAGCAGGGAAGTGAGTGCTTTAAAAACCAGGTGGGCTTTGCCTGTGCTGCGGCCCAACTGATTTGCTAGCTTTTCATTCTGGCATTTTAAAATACACATTTTTTGTTTCTTTTCTGCCTTCTTTTCTTTTGTGACAGAACAGGTGCAGCCTGTCAATGTGACAGAAAGTACATGTGGTAAACCTGACAAATCCCTGCACTGGATTAGCCAAAGGGGTATAATATTCTTACAACTACTTGTGCCTTGCACCCACCCAGCAAATCTGATATTAAATGCAAAAGGGCTACTCTCTCTCCAATTGGTGTGGAGCCCCCATTGACTGAAGGCTTCCAGACTGTACAGTTAATATATAAACAAATGACTTGCATTGTTTTCTTTACTTTTTCAAAGAAAGGCCCAGTACATTTCTTGATGCATCACAATACTTGCAATACTTAATCATCTACAGCTTTGCACTAATGCACCTAACACATAGTCTCAGGAATGAAGTTATTTTACTTTTTCTGTTTTTGTTGTTTTGAAGTGGAGTCTGTTGGTGCCATTTCTGCTGTTTTGGTTTGTAAACGTGTAACATCAATGGGGGTACGCGTGCCACATGTTGTTCGGGGATGCAGTTAATGGGTGTGTGACATCATAAGGCACGCTCTCATCGTCACAGCCGCCACCTTTAAAACAGCAGGCCACTGGGCTTCGAGATTGCATGCAGCTTTATTTCTTCAAAGAAAGACTCGTCAGCATGAGAAGGTACGTTTTTTAAACAGTTTTATTTGTTTTCAGGTTTTCTTTAATTTGTGATCTCTTGCATGCTTAAAGATGTTTTCTGCTTAGCCATTTTGATGTTGGTCACTTTGGTAAACAAGACCCTGAAATTCACATTTAGGTATTAGTTAAGTCAGTAAAAAAAAAACAAATGACAGTGGCATTTAGGGCATTTTTTTGCCACCGAAGACATTATTGAGCTGACTGATTTCCAGCATGGAAAGCATAATGTGCTTTAAAAAAGGTGGAAAAACAAATACCAAGTCAAGCTACAGTTTTACTGTCCTTGAAAAACATTAGAAAGAGCCAGGGTGGCATGGCTGCTAGCTGAGCGATGTTTGATAAGTTTAAATATAGATGGACCAGAGTGAGATGTCTTTACGACTCCAAGATCCTTTGCCTTCCTTGTAAATGAATGTGGCGCGGCCGAGAAACAGATTTGATCAATTGAACACTGCATGGTGACTTTCAACCTGTTGTTTTCAATTTGCAGGCAACTGAATGAAAATGGAAGATTGGCTCCCTGGGTTAACCACTCTCCCACTCGCCGCCTACCCCCACCATTTCATGCTGAAGTAGTAAATATGTCATGTTGTGTTCTGCCAAATGCCTTAAATACTGCAGGGCTCACCATTCAGTGGCAGAAATAATGCTAGTTTTTTCCTGTATATTTTTTTCTGCTTCAGAAAACTAAAGGAATATATCCCATCAGGTGGCAGCCCAACAAGAAACCAGTAAATCAGTACAGACAGTAAAGAACAGGCAGGGAAAGGCAAAAACCGTACACCGTATTCAGCTGCCAGTCTAGTCTTCACTACTTACTATTTGTGTGACCCTGAATATTCCACTTAACCTGGTATACCAGTTCTGACACTGTAGATATTTGTATGAACTTGACTCTATCACTGGCAGTTTTTATTTTGAAGAAATATGGAAATGTCCATACTATACCAGTAAAGTGTTTTAGGGCATCGTGTACCACTGAAGCAGTAGGTACTAAGGTAGAGAACTATAAACCACCAGGCTGCTAGCGCAATCACCATTACTAACTGCATACATCTGACTGATGTGAACTTGGTAAGCATGACAAGAACATACAGACTCCACACAATGGCATCCCAGTAGGGAATCAAGCCAAGGTTCAATTGCCATTGGGGTGCTGGATGACTCTGCAGACTTGTGTGTAAAATGGAGACTGATACAATAATACAAGCTTACCATCCCTCTCGCTGAGATGTAAATAGGGTGTAAGCTTTAGAGAATAAAATTCACAAAAGAAACAACTACAAATGGGAGGTAACTGAAGCCGAAACAGAGAGAATCCAAGAGTGCAGGAGAAAGGAGAAAAAGCTGAACTCAGAAGGGCTTCAGAACTAAGACAGGCCATAAGCTATCAAAATCAACTGAATCCTCAAACTTTATGAGGACAGCAGGTGAGACCACACATATTTACTAGAGAAGTTTTAAATACAACTTTGGTGTTTTACTCCGGTAACTACAGCTACATCTACAAATACAGCTATAGCTTTTTACATAGTAAAAAGATTTTTAAATCACTTTCACATGGTACTCCATCTTTCAAAATGTGTTAAGTCTTACAATACCAAGAAAGGTGTTAAATAAAACAGTGACCATGTTCACAGACAAACAGTAAGTGAAATTATATATCAAATTAGACACTGTCATAAAACTTTAGGTAACAATTAAGAAGGAATCTTAGGTTTCAAGAATATCTAATTAAAGACGCATATTCTGGACAAGCAACACCTATAACCTCTTCTGAGCAGGTCAGACAAAAAATGTAGAAAATGGAACCATGAAGACCATGTACAGCAGCTGTACTTTGCTACAGTATATTAAAACAATATTTAAACTGTAAAGAAATAAATCATATGGCAAGTAAAAGTAAAGGAAACTACAAGTCTTCAAAGACACCCCGAAACACTAATCTAAAGGTAAAGGAACACCAATAAAGCCAGTAGGTGGCACCATACAAATACATAGAAACACATGATATTTCTGAGCCTTAGGGTAACAGAGGAAATAGTACATAAAGAAAGCACATTTATTGGAATGGAGAAAAAATATCAAATAATCCCAATACACGGAGTGGTAATCGTAACACCCTGAGATATTTAAAAGCTGTATTACCACTTTTGGACTATCAGGACTGGAAGATGAAGACAACAACTTACAGGTATACAGTAGAAAAGGACTTTACCTATCATTCCTTAATGTAATACCCTGTTAATATAACCAGGAAAAGATTTACAGAAATAATCTCATATACTATAAGAAGACAGGATAAGATGTTTTAGAAAACTTAGAGCAAAATAAAAACAGTTTCACAAAATTAAAAAAGACTTGAAATTGAACACAGATCACTACCTATTTTGAATGGAAACAAGAGTTTAGTTTAGCTTTTAAAATAGCTTAAGCTTTTGTCACCTTGAACATGCAAATGTATGAAAACATTACATACACATGCATATAGAAGGTCAGAAACAGAATTTAGTAAATAACAGTAGGTAGACAGAAATTGAGAGACTGAAGAAAGCGGCTTCATAAAACATCCAGATACCCAATCAGAGGACTGTTTTCAAAAAAAGTAAAAAAAAAACAAAAAAACACAACACACATTTTATAAACTGTTTTTACAGTTTTCGATTCTTAATAAATTTGAAAACCTTTCAGAAAACATGTGTTCACTGTATCACTATGTGTTACTGAGTGCAGATTGATGGGCAAAAATGGCAAATTTATCCATTTAAAATTAAATTTATAACACAATAAAATGTGCAGAAAGTGAAGGGGGTCTGAATCCGCTGCTTATCAGATACCCTGTGCCTGACACAATATGAAATTGAAAAGTAACGAGCAATAATCATTTTAAACATTGATTTTAAAATAGCATTTAGAAAGACAAAGTGATAAACTGATTCCGTCCCTATTTAATGACTGAAGACAAAAACTATAACAGGTATGCTTAAATTCATGAAATTCCAACCAGAAACAATGCAAGACAGGGATATCCCTTTTTGTGATCCTGTGGGGATCAAACCTGTTTATGAATAAACTTCTGGTTAAATACAAATTACATACGGATGGCATGCCTATCTATAGAGATCTCAATCCAGTATGCTTTCAAATTACAAGGGAATACTGTAAATCTGCTAATGCAGAATTAATCTAAAAGCGAATGCATATTCAAGGGATCTGGAAAGAACCTTTACCTAAAGAGATTAAAGTCTCAAGAGACAGAATTAAAATATTAGGTATAGAACTTTTAGAAGGATAAAGAGCAAGTACAACATGGAAAAAAGTGCAAGTAAAGATTACAAGATTAACAATTACATGGTGTGCTAGATAATTAACCCCTGAAGGTAAACCAATGTTAATAAAAGAAACATAACTTACAATGTTTTTGAACTTAGCAGTAGTCATTTAATCCTTCAAAAAGAAAATAAAGACGTTAAGAGAGAAAAGGTAAAAAAAAGTAAAAGACCCAGCAGGACTGTCTGCGAATTTTAGTCTTAAAAGAGTAAACACTGCACTATACAGAACAAGAAACAGCAGAACAAGCAAACGGCATATGTGGGACTGACCCTTCAATCAAAAGTTGAAAATGAGACTTAAATTTGACTGCTGCGTACGTTTTGGTGAGTGGCAAATTAACAAAGAAATATTTCTAAATGGGAACCTCAAAGGGGAGTTGGAGGAGGTGTAACGTCACTGTAATCAAATTTGCATTGTTAGTGGCATGCCAGATGTTGGGGAGCAAACCAAAGACAAATACTCAACAGAAGATTAATTTATTTTGAAAAAGTAAAGCAAAGGAAGACAAACAAATAAGTAAAAGGTGAGAAAAGAGAATAAAAAATAGGAAAAAAACACTAGTAGTGGGGAAAAAGCACATTTTAGTTCTGAACAGAAAAGATAAAAATGAACAAAGGCTGGATTAAAAGTAGCATCCTTAAGTAATGCATTTTAGACATTTTTAATTTAAAAACAAAATAAACCTGCCCAATGGTAAGTGAAAGCACTTAGCAACTATTTCTCCACTTGTTGTTCGTCAGTGTTCTAATATTCTGGCCTAATGCATCTTCAGTATTCAGCACGGACTCAAATGTGTGACCCTGAGCTTCACCTAGCAGTGCTCAGACTGAAAATACAGGCAAAGGTGCTACCATGAAATTTAGGTAGTAGGGCCTAGTGTTTAAGGCAGGGAGGCTGTCAGTTCATTCCCTATAATTGGCTCATTGTGTGTTTCTGAGCAGGTCACATTTCCTTACACTGCATCAGCAGTAGAAAAACTTAAATATTGTACAATACATGATTTATAAATCACCCTGGACGAATATTTCAGAAAATAAATAAATGTGGTGGATTCTGACGAGAGTTAAATTAAGCTTGCAGCCAAGCATGACAAGCTGCCAAAACAACAAAAACTTTCACAATAGTGAATATCGAAAGAAATGTTTGTCCTGGAGGGGTTTCCTGGAGTCAATGCTTGTTGTCTAGTCAAATGCTCCGTCAATGCTCTGTTGTAAGTACATACCCTCTTCAGACTTAATTAAGAAGTTCCAGTAGTTGCCCTCTAATTATATTTGACAATTCTGAGTTAATTACGGCAGAAACATAAAGCAGTCTGTGGCTGGGGCTGCATGCACTGCATTTGGCTCCCTGTGGAATTGAGACTGAAGGGAGACGAGCAATGATAATGTGTAGCCCAACAACCAGAGAAGCAGAAAACAAAAGAACTTTACATGTTTGCTTTTTGAGACTCCAAGAGTTCTGGGAGCAGCTGCCTTCCTGCTGTGCTGTAGGGATTGTCGTTGCTACGAGATTTCTGCTCCTTGGAATGAATTTCTCCAGATTTTCTTCATGACCTTTCTTTCAACTACCATGCCAGAGCTGTGATATTATCAATAAAGGTAATAATGTTCTTGGCAGACTCTGAATTTGATAGGTGTTTCATTATCTCGCACAAATAGCGCCATAATGGAGATCAGGTTAGCACAATATTTCTACAGGGATGCCGGCTCCAACGCTGGGACCTATGGCTTTAAACGGGGACCTCCAAGAGGTGCGAGAAAAACAATTAAAAATAAAGCACAGAAGAAAGCAAAAACATTACTCGTTCTTTGGGAAAACTCCACAGGTCAGCAGAGTAGACCCTGGCTACGCAAAGCAAACTTCTAAAATTGAGTTTCTTCAGAAAATGGCAGGACTTCTGGCCAGTTCAACAGGGTTGACAATCTTGCCCACAGATTTAATAACCAAAAAAAAAAAAGAATACAAATAACAGCTTCTTGAAACACACCTCTTAAATTCTTACTGCATCAATATTCTGACAGCACATCATAAGCAGCAGCATTTCTCACAACTGTCACCTTCTCTTCAAAATCAGAATGGAGAGGACTGGCTGTCAATGCACATCTGGTCCTCCTGTCCCTCCGCACAACTATCTACAATGTGCTAAAATAATCTTTTTATTGTGAATTAACATTAAATTAACACCTTTGTCATTTTGTTTGACTATAAATTCGATAAACTTTTTGTCTTGGCTGGTGATGATTTATGAAAACTAAAAGGGAAAAATAGTTTGCTTAGTCAAAGAGCTAGAAGGAAAAAAAAACTTGGGCTTAATTAGACACAAATTGCATTTTGCACCACAAAACCCAATTATTTTCTACTCATTTGCATTTTATAGACTGCTGTTCGAGTAGATTTAGGGCATATATTTTGGGAAATAAATAATGCCAATGTTGGAAACTTTTATTTTCCTACTATTATTTTTTTCTTTGTTAATTCATATTAAGCCGCAAAGGCTTGCTTGCTCCACAAAGCCGATATTATGCTAATCCCTGCAAGATGAGTTTAACCTATGTGAGCTCTGTTCCAGAAAGAAGCATATTTGTATACCTTAATAGATTATTTTCTCCTGCGCAAATGGTGTTTGGATGTCCTAGTAAGTAATAACCCTAGCAGAGCTGCTATTTAAACTCACTGGTAGAGGTCCACAAACAGATTATGAAGCGATGAATAAATACAAAGGAGATGTCAGCAAAGCAGGCTTTAAACAAGCTAATAAAAGTGAACTAGTGAGAAGAAACAAAGAGAGGACGTGCTGCTGGCATTTTCTGAAACCCACATTTTCCATTACAAGCTAACAGGAATCAGATGGTGGAGCCAATGCCAACAACACTGTGTGCAACATTCTGATTGAGATGCCAAACTGTCACACAGAGAGAGGCAGTGCGACTCATGGGGACAAATCCGGGTAAAGACACCAACTAAATAGGGAATTAGACCCTGGAACTGTCAGGAAGCAGTGCCAAACATTGTACCTGCAAAAATGCACCACATAACAAGTACATTTTTGTAAATACTGAGTCACTGAGACTAAAACTTGGCCCTTTTGTTCAGCTATGGGCAACTGGCCACATTCAAGTATCAAGACAGAAAAATAAATAAACCTAAGTGGCATCAAATGTAAATGAGACATTTCTGCTAGCTACTTGAATCAAGATTCATTGTTTATTACTGCATCTGACAAATGGGAAGTCTGGACACCAGAATTGTTTAGGACATCAGAGATGGTAGTCCTCTAAAGTTTAGCCTACTGAAAAAGCAGTAACTTTGCAGCTGCAGGCAACCATGAAACTCAATTAATATTCAATGTATTATTGTTGTCTGTGTATTCAATAAGCTTTGTACTCTTTATTATGCTACACTGCTTGGGTTGGCTTTTTATTATCCATTCTTTCTTTTGTTTTCATCACTACTCTGTAAGAAAATTTATTTTAAGTTTTCAAGAGAAATGCTGATAAGGTCTTTCGTTCCCAGATTTTTTTTTCACATGGGAGCAAAGCTGCTAGTTAAAGATGGACTGATGTATTGTACCAAAACGGTATTATCTTAAGGTTATAGTAAGTGTTACCACACATTGGCATTTTAAAAACTCTCAACTACTAGATTTTGGACATGCTGAAGCATCACAGCTGCTGACCTGTTCAACCCTAGGAGTTTTTTGAATTTCTGCTCTCGGTAACGTTCTACTATCCAACAGCATGTGTAGAAGACAACAGACAGAGCACTGAAAACACCTCAGCTAACTATTATGTTCTTCTCTGTTGAGACTACTTTCATGAGCCAGACTATTGATTTGTATGCTTGAAGTATGCAACAGAACTATAAGCAAATTACCTTTCCACTGATTGTGGATGACACAACAGTGGGGGGTCTCATCAGCACTGAATCGGCTTACAGAATGGAGATACAACAGATAATGGATTGATGCAAGTGCAACAATCTGTCTCTTAATATGGGTAAGATGAAAGAGATGATTGTTGAACTTCAGGAAGGTCCATGTTGTCCACACCCCATTCAACATTGAAACTGGCAGTGAAACTGAACAAAAGCACCAAATTCCCTGGTGTACACCTAACAGCTGACCATGCTTGGTCAATTAACACCACCTCCATAGCCAAGAAGGCACAGCACCATCTCCACTTTCTTCCTTCGCAGGCTGAAGAAGGTAAGTCTACCTCCCTTTATTTTCACTGCATTCTACAGGGGACACCATCAAGAGTGTTTTGACTAGCTGCACTATTGTCTGGTTGGAGAACTGCAGAATCTTTGACCGTCCTACAACGGATAGTGCACACAGCAGAAAAGATTACTGTGACCTCTCTAACCCACCATCACTGACATCTATATAAAGTGACGCATCTGTAAAGCCTACAGCACTATGTAGGACCGCTCCCATCCCACCCACGGTCTCTTTGTCTCACTTCCATCCTGCAGAAGGTACTGTAGCATCCAAACCAGTTCTGCCAGGTTCTGCAACAGCATCTACACCTTGGTTATATGAACTCTGTGTTGCCCTCAGATTTGCTTCTAGTAGCAGTACATTTGTTATGTTTGTGAGTACTGTTGTTTTTTTTATTATTAGTTGTTTTTATTATGTTATGTAATCCTTACTATCTATTTCAAGATTTTATCATCATCTATTAACATACCTATTATTTATCTATTTATAGCAGGGGTGGGCAATGTCAGTCCTGGAGGGCCACAATGGCTGCAGGTTTTTGTTCCAACCAAGTTTCTTAATGAGAAGTCAATTATTGCTGATGAAGCACTTATTGCTTAAGTGACATTTTGATGCTTCATTTTAGTGGTCTTGCTTGTTGAGGTTCCCCCACCCTTAATTGCTTACTTAAATCTTAAACCACTGCATTCACTGTTTTAATGGGTCTTTATCAGCAATAAGATACAAATGATAAAGAAGCCAGCAGTTCTCCATCTTGCTTTTTTCCATTTACACCTGTGTGTGTTCGTCATGCATTATTTGATTTAATAAAACACTTAACAGAAAATCTGACAGACTGAAAATGATCAATTTTATGGCATCAAATCATTTGAATGACATCCTTGGAAAGGAAAAGAACTTACTTTGTGCAGACTAACAAGCCATAAAATTAAATAAGGTCTGAGATTGGCAAGGATTGGTTTCGAATTAAGTAATTGGGTTGGAATGAAAACCTGTAGCCACTGTGGCCCTCCAGGACCGACATTGCCCACCCCGATTTATAGTATAGTATACCTCTTTACCTGTCTTGCACTTGTCCTTTGTTTATGTACAAGTTCCTGGGGAGTGTTGTTTTTGTGCCACTGTGTATGGATGTATGACGATAAGGCCACTTGCAGTGACTGTGTGATTCCCAGACCTGAACCTCACCATCCATGGAGCTAACATTTCCTGCTGGACACAATAGTGTCAATAGGTCCGTCCCAGCTCAATTAAAATTCACCCATAACAGCAACAGAGATTTGAAATTTGGGAAGAGCCCAAGAAACACTTAAATGTGCTTTCCTGTTTTTTTTCATAATTTGTATTTGTTTTGCACATTACAGTGAGTGAATTACAAGTCAATCAGACATATGATGCTATATCATATTCAAATAAAATCTGATGTCCTTTTCTCTACTCAATAAGAAAGGAAGAAATCATTAGATTTAATATGAAGTGATCACTCAAACATATTGAAGCATCTTAAAGGTTAGCAAATGTTCAGCATGCATAATTCATTTAGGACAACTTTAATAAATGGCTTCCCAAGTCTGAAGATGTTAAGGCCAGTTACTCATACACAGAAATATTTTTTTTTCTAATTTTAATTAAAACAGGATATCCATGATGGTAGGTACTTTAGGAATTTTCTAAGACAGTAAAATAATGCAACATGTTAGCAATGTAGTGCAAGATAACACTTGGGATGATGTCCAACAAACATCTAAATGATTGCAAATTACGCAGAGTTCAAAACTGTCTGATAAATAAAGGAAGATTTCTGCCTGCAAATCTCTTGTGCATAAATACCACGCTCTAAGGTAACTATTGAATCACCAGATTTCTACTTAATTAGACAGTATTCAGTGATAATATTTATGGCTAAATTGTAAAGTAGAGCTTTGTTTCTTCCCAGTTCCTTCCATGGTTATGTGGAACACACATTTATAACAAACTGACAGACCTGTAAGTTAGTTAAGTGCCGTACCCCTCTCTGTATTACAGCTATGTAGATTTTTTTAACCTGTGGACTCTTTTTGCTTCAAAAGAACAAAGTTACAATTCTGCTAATTTTTTAAAGAAAAAAATATTAATGTGTTTAAACATACTCAGATAAAGACACAAAAACTTTAGACAGATGTTCATTTTAACAAAGTCAATCCACCCAGCTAAGGTGAGACAGAGACCAGAGCATCTAATGATGCTTTGTTGAAAAGTTTCCATCAGGTTGTTAAAGTTAAATGTGGTTAAGTCTTTGAGTTGTTTCATTATTGTAATTCCTAAGTACTTGAACTGCTGCATGACTGATCAAATTTGATATGACGTGAAAAGCTAACACTAACAGTGCATAAAAGACACTTTTTATTCTAGTCCTTCCATTACAATTCTAGTGAATGTGTGGTTGTTTATACAGAGACATGCTGAAGGGGTTAATGGTAATGGAAAATACAATTAGTGAGAAAGGATAGCCCTGTCTGGTTTCTCATTCAAAAGCTAAATCATTTGAATTTATATTGTCTGCAAAAACGGAAGCTTGTGGCCCAGACTATAATAGTTTAATGCATGCAAATATATTAGCTCTGAATCCAAACTTGCAAATTTCAGTGAACAAACTCCTCCATTCAGCTATATCAAAGCCTTTATGTGCACCTTGAAATAAGAAGATCTTACAAAGTTCTCTTGTGACTAAGGTGTATGCAAAGATGAACATACAGGTAATGTCAATAATTTGATATGATAGTTGTCTTGTTAAATGTATGTCAACGGAGAATAATATGGCATAACTAGGGGCAGGCAAACAGCACTGTGGGGTCCCATAAACTTAAAATAATATCTTGACTCTGGAAATGACTCGTGGGAGATCTTACCCTCAACAGAATCAACATAAAGAGGACAAAGTACATAAAAAACACTAATAAATACATAAAGTAATACAACAAGTAATATTCAGTGTAGGGATGTCATGATACCAGATTTACCAATACCAATGAAATTTTATGATACTTGATGCCTACCCAATACCATGACAAAAACAGAAATACCAGTCAATTTATTAAGCGTTACCTCCATTATTCAAGGGAAAGATATTGTGTCTTTTTCTCTTAATAGAATATAAAATACACAAACACTAACATTAACAGCTGCTTTAAAATAGTTGTATATCCATCAGTAGTTACCCAACTATCATTTAAGTGAACTAATATTGTCATTCATAAATATAAAATACAATGCAGGGCTTGAATTTAATGTATGACAGACATGGGGATGATGACCTCAGTGTGACAACAAGTGGAGGGATGTTATAAACTTTTGGGATTTTCAGCTTAGGGTTTATAAAGAACAATATCACCATGGATGACTGGATCTATTTTAACATGTGCTTGTATGGTAACTAAAATAATGCTCTTGACATTTCCTCTCCAGTTACTGTAAAAACATTGCTTAAGATCAATACTAAAAACAAAAATTCAAACATTATTCTATCTGTATTGTTGAAATAGTGAAGATCAAGATACTTTAGGAGTTTGTTTTAAACAAACTCTTTAAAGCTGTTTTTGTAACAACATGCTTTTAAAGTCTGATTTGTCTGGTAATCGCTCAGTTACATTTGTAACATTTGCTTTTGCAATATTTTTATCAATAGCTGGTTAAAAAACATACAAATGAGTAATATTTAAATGGGAGAGTCAAATGGATTCATATTTACAATATTTTACCGTAATATTTTTTGGAATTTTCATTTTGACTTGATACCAAAGTATTGGTTCCTGTGACCTCCCTAATTCAAAGAATAAAAAAGAAAGAAAAAAGAAAACACAAACATTATCAATAAAATAACAGATCAAGGACAATAAAACTAAATAATTAGAAAAGAAACTTGAGCAAGGGATAAAAACCCTGGGTACTACCTAACACTGGGCAACTTGTTCCAGATTCTCTCTGATTGTTACAAAAAGACGTAAATGTTTGGCACTTTACCTGCAAAATGCCTTTAATGGGATATAGGAAATTAAAAACGATGAAAACCGACAGCCTTTGAAAATCTTTGCCATCATTATGTGGGGCAGCAAAGCCCAGTTTTCCCACTGACAGAAAAGCATACAATGCACTTCAAATCTAGCATAACCATTTATAAGTCTCAACGCTCTGACCTTGTGTGCTACTCAGCTCCAATTTTCAGCTTTTTATGGATTGTCCTGCATTTCTCACGACATTACGCCTGCTTTCTCAAAGTAGTTTCCCCTTAGTCTCTGTTGTTATTGATTACTGTATACCCATTCTGAACAACTCCTGCCGACACATTGTTTTCTTTGCTTTTGCCGCGTCATGTACGTAGCAATGAAGTCAGACAGCAGTTGGCACTTGCTAATACTGCTCCTGAAACACAGGAGTGTCCTCATCTCAAAGGATGGATTGTGTTGACATGGTTGTTGGTTTTTCACCCGCACTTTTTGAACATCAAACTATTCATCCATTTTCTAGTCAGGGTTGGTTGGAAGTTGAGTACATACAGCGTCTAGAGTCATTCCATGCTGAATATTACACAAATCAGTAAATAAGTCAGAAATGTCCATAGGTAAAACTGAAGTTTTTACATTGTTCTTGAATATTTATTGCTTCAACAGGTTGTCTCCCTTGCTTTAGACCAATTATCCCTAAACACCTCTGGCATGGGAGAAGTGATTTTATACCCACTATACAATACTCTTTCGCCTGCACTGTTTCTGGCAACATTCTCACCTTCAGTGCAGCAGACAAACATCCAGTCATTACCATAGATAACAAGTTGAGCTCCATTACTATTCAAAGGTGCTCACATCTGGATTTTTTGCCTTTTGTGTTTGCCACAGATATCGCTTTAGGAGGTTTATCTCATGCTGTTTGTCCTCCAGGGATGTACCTTTCATATTTTCAAATAAGTAGCAGAATGCTCAATATTTTCATGTGAAGAATTTCTTAAATATTCAGACATATGTATATTTAAATATCTAACTCAAACTCCTTAAAGACTGAAATTAAACCTTTTTTTTTTTTTTGAATTTTGGAAACTTGGGTTAAGAGGAGCACAGATGAATATTTCAGAATTACCTATTAATGTAATTTGGAAAGTCTTGAAAATAGAAAGAGGCCTGGATCCAGATCTGAGCCTTAAAGGCAAATTAAATTGTATTTACAAAGAACAGAGGCAAGGAACTTACAGAAATGACATTTAAAACTGCTGGGTTTCTTTTACCACCTTTAAACATGTAATCATCAGATAAATGTTCGCTAGTGACACTGACTTGTTATCTTAAGCGGGCACAGAAAGATGCCGATGAGTGAGCAAGGCTGACCTCCTCCTCCAGATAGAAAGTGGCAGTATGTCAGAGAGCTTGACTTCTCATCTCAGAATGAAGAAAGCAAATGCCTCCCTGTGAGTTAACTGAACATTTGCCTTGGGAAGATGAAAGACGACTCCTTTGAGTGGGATTGACACCTCATGGCTAAGGAAAAGAGGAAGACGTCTATGAGGGAATGGCTTCTCTGTGATTTTAGAAGCCTGACTTAACACCGTATGTGGAATTAAGATGACTCCAAAGAGACAGCCCAGTCAATACTTGAATACACCGACTCCTGTGTATTTAAACTATCTTGTACAGCAGTTTGAGGTCTTGTTGAACCATATTTTGGAAGGTTTTAAAAGCAGCATGCAATGTACTTTGTGCTAGTGTGAGAAGTAGTCCATGGCACTGTGCTAATTTTAAATTAATAATCGCACCCCGTGAGGTGCAGGCTCTAACAAAAGCACAAATGCACTTGGTTGGGGGTGCCTGGCTGATTGTGAAGGCACCTGCAAGTGCAAGCGTCAGTCAGGTGTCTCATTATTGCCTTGGATGGAACGGCACTTTCACACCTGCACCCAATTAGGAGAGGGTGCATAAGAGGTGTGTGCACGGAACAGGAGGGGATCAGAAGAAAAAGAGAAGTATGGAGGTTAAATGGAGAGACGCAGGCAGGAAGGGGAGGGAGAGAGAGACGGAGGAGAGGAGAGGCAGGCAGCTAGGTGGAATGCCCCTTGGGAGAGCATGTGACTGATGGTCAGGGGCTGAAGAAGGCCACTCAAGTTGAGCAGTTCAGGAAGCTGGAGTGACCTGTTGGTCAGGCAGGAGTCAGGGAGACTCACATGGTGCCCTGCCAGGGCCACAGATGGCAGCAGGGACCCTAACCTAGAAGAGATGAAGTTTGGCACAGTGCCCTTTTGGGTGGCATGGGACAGCAGGGACCCAAACCAGTTGAAGATGGTGGGCTGTGTCTATCAGTTAACCGTCTCCTATACCACAAGGCCCTGTGAGATGTAAGTAGAGGAGACATCAGTTTTAAAGGGATGCAGCAGAGCATGGGGATTTTAAAGGACATTTTTCTGCCAGAGAATTTTAACCTCGATGTTATGGAAAATTTATTGACTGTTTTAAACCTCTACACACACTGTTTTTATGGATTCTTTATTTGTTAGAGATGATTTCACTGCCCTATTTATTTGGACACTTTGGATTGTTTTAATAAAAGCACTTGTGTACTGTTACACCTACCCCTTGCTATGTGAATGTCCTCATTTGCTCAGTTCTTCTTAGTTATGACTATAGATGGTGGTAGGTTCAAGAGGCTGCCAAAAAGCAAGTGGGAACATGGAGCCAAACAACACCATCACAGCTAGGTGATGCATAAAATTAAGATTGATAGACTGAGTCTGATGGCAGCATGGTGGTTTAGTGGTTGCTGCTATAGCTTTACAATTCCAAAGGCTTTGGTGCAGATCTATGCCTGGTCAGTATATGAGTACAGTTTGAAACTTCCCTGTATCAGCATGGGTTTCCTCCCCGAAAGATGTGTATTTTAGAGTAGAGGAAAACACTGAACTGGCCATGGGTGGGCATAAGTGTGAGTGTGTCCTGGGTTGGATGCGGGTTTTTACAGTTGATGCTTCTGGAAAAGGCCATGTAATTGAAACACCTATAACTGAAAAGGAAGTTCAGAAAATTGAATGAAAGGGTTGATGATTAAACTTAAAAGGGCAACAATGAGCTTTCATCTCTAATTGAAGATCCCATGACATCACTTAAACTAATCCATGCTCTACTTGTTCCCACTGAAAAAGTCACAGTGTTCACTACTGGCCTGCCACTGTGATTCTGAAAATATACATTGAATGACTAACTAATACGATCCAAGGATTACATCAAAAGTACACCTCTACATACTTTCACAGCTTGGGGACAACATACAAAAATTCTGGGCAAGCACTAGGCAACTGGTGGGGACCTCTTGTTTCATACCATCTTTGATATGTGTCTTAATTCATGAGAAAGAACTCACAACAACTTCCAGTCTGCCTATCCATGCCACAAGAAGCAAAGTCCAACGTCCCATTGGACTTGCTTGCCAACATGACAGTTAGGTGGAATAAACGACTTCCCATAAATCGTCCATGGAATTTTTCTAAATATGGTACCCATGGACAACCTTCTACTAGAGGGAAGTTTATACTCAGAGTTTCAGTTTCCTGGTGGAGCAAAATGTATTAAGAATGCTATATGGAGGGGCTCTCCACCCACCTGTGCTTTTCTGCATTATAAAGTTTATAACCAGTCATCTCACTTCTGCACTCTTCTTGCTCATGGAAACTTTGCATATCACCCTGGTTATTCACATGCTATCACCAACAACTTTCTTGTTTATTTATAATTGACATGTCTAACTCTCATTTATCATTTAATTCCAGTGGTTTAACTGTTTAGATGTCTAGATGAAAACATGCACTGTTGTGTAAAAGAGGTGGAACTAAAGCAGTGGTGAATGACAGAAGAATAGGCCGCAACCTTTATGGAAACTGAAAATCTTAATAAATGAGTGAAAGGAATTTGGGTGTGCTCAGTCAATAAAGATAAATGGCAGTTAACTCCATTGATTTACCTTGCGGTTTACTCCAGTAAAGTCCATGTCACATTAGTCAACTTTCCCAGTGACTTTCAGTTGCAGCCTTCTTTTACATAATTTTAGTGGATCAGAGGCAGTCGGTGGTGCATAATGTGACATACCCAGTGACCCACTCCAACTAGTCCTCAACTGACTCTGACAAAATCAAACAGGATTAATGTTTTCATTAGTCATAGGGGCTGGTTTGTGCGCATGAGAGAAGACAATCAATTATTACTCATCTGGAAGTATAGTGCATATCATGTAGCGACAAGGAATAAGGAAGACGGGTGTGTTTTGGACCTTACAAACAGAAGAGAGTCCCACCTGTATGTACCACAACAGAAAAAAAAAAAGATGCCAAATATCACGGCTGAACTCTCTTTAGCTTTTAACTCTTTGTACAATGTAACGTGCGTCAGGCAGCACGTTATTGGCTATCAGACAAAGGAACGAGCTTGATTGTATTGGAAGCATGGCACACGACTGCAAAATGTGACATGTCTATCAACGTCCAGTCATGTAAACTGACACGGCCCAGAGACAAGATCAGCAACTCAGTCAGCAAGTCTGACATGCCTTATGTGGAATCAGCTTATGGGAGAGTTTCTTCTATGTTTAGTTCCCTGTGGATCCCATTCTTTGTCCAAAGTCATTTCTGCAACCATTTTGCTTCAGGCAACCAAAGCAATACCACAGAATCTCATAATGGCAAAAAGCAGCTATTATTTACTTAGTGAAAACAGATAACAAACTGATTAGTAATGTGAATAAAAAGAATATCTTACAAAAAGATTAGACCGAGGGAGATACTATAATTGGAAGACTGGGCTAGTAGCTTTTGTAACAAGCATTATGGAGTGAGCAGGCTCCTTAAGTAATCATACAGTTTCAGTTTAACAGTTACATAAAACACATAATGTTTTGTGCATCTTTCAGTGTATTCTGCTGGTACCTAATCATAAAAAAAATTTAAAAGATTAAACATTTAAAAAACAAGGCTGTATCCATAACAAAAGCCTCTATGTTGTCACTCTGAGATCTATGAAACGGCTGTGTTTGCATGCACAGAGCTGAATTATGTTTTATTGCACTTTTGTGAAGATCTTGCCTGAACAGAGTGCAGGGACATCTAGATGAAAGTTACAGAGCTTTCAGAAAAGCCATCTGGCCAGGGTGAAATGGGAATAAAGTCCAATTCTGCACCGTGGCACCGTGCTTCTTTCTTACATAACACCCTAATGTCTTTCCTCTGAGTATTTGTTCACGAGAACAAAAATTCCAAAGCAAAATTATCAGTCATTTCTTATCAAAAAATGTTCAAAATCTGATAACACACAAAACCATTCAATCTGACAGGGCAAAAATGGAACAGATGGGAAGAGCAATGCCAAGGAGAAACTCATTAATTGTGATTTTATCTTCTTGCAGTTAATTAGTGATTATTTTAATTAAGTCTGAGTGTAGAGGATAAGAGGCACCTATAATTCAGATGGAAAATTCAGGTTTATTCTTTTAAATTATAAAAATACAAATTCCTATGCAATATACCGTAAATATTTCTGAATCTGAACATTAAATTTATTGTATGATTTTGACAGAGTGATGGTTCTGAAACAAAGGTACATTTTCAATCAGCTTTCTCCTGGTCTGTACATGCTCTGTACATGATTCTTGGCCTTTATCCTCAGGTTCTACAGCTATGGGCCTTCAAGGAAAAACAATAATAGAAGTAAGGTTAGAAAACTCCCATTAAAATTTATCAACAGACCAAGTACCACCAAACTGAGTCTGAAGTTGTTCAAGGTGTCATAAGATTTGATGTTAGAATTGTGTATTTGGGACGCTGTTAAACTGATTATGAGGTTCAGTTTGTGGAGAGTCGCATATTCACTATTAAAAGATAAATTCAGTGCTGCTCATGTCAAAGTTATTTCTTCACAAGCATGATGTGCACTTAATCTGCCACATGAAACTGTGTTCTCAAGTGAAGGATTATTTATAAATTGTCAAAAAAAAAAACCTACCCTGCTCTTGTGCTTTAACTGGAAAAATATCAAACGTGTTCTTTAAGCTAGAACTTACTAAAAAAGATTGTTTTGTTTCAAATCTGGTTGGACATGTAGGGAGCCTTACTTGCTGTTAACTCAGGTGCAGATGGGCAGGTACAGCTAACTCATCTGATTCAACGTAACACTCGAACAGATTACTGCCTCATCTGACTTATTACCAAGATGGTGTTACGTACGGGTCTCATTTGATTCAGTGTCAGGTTCGAGATGTTAACTACCAGATTTGATTAGATATCAAGTTGAAGCTTTTTACTGTGTCGTCTGATTCAATGTCAAGGTGGACCGATTTACTGTCTTGTCTGACTTAATGTCACACTAAAACTATTTACTATCATTGGAGATTCAGTGTCAGGTTGGGAACTATTCACTGTGACATTTGATCTGATTTAACACTACAATGACTGTTTTTTAATTGTCAGTGTAAAGTTTCTTTACTTTCTCACCTAATTCAATGCCAGGCTGAAGCTCTTTACTTCTCTCATTTGATTCAATAATACGTTGGCACTGTTTACTGTGTCATCTGATGCAATCTTAGGGTAGATTCCTTATCAGACTTGACCTGTTTCCTACCTAATTTGAATAGATAATACGTTAGAGCAATTTTCTGTCCCATTTGATGCAATATTACTTTGGAGCCATTTCTTGTCTTGTTTGATTTGATGTCTCACTGAGGCATTTTACTTCACTGCATGCTCTATCTGATTGTTTCAGAGGTGACAAAAGCAGGTAATCCAGTCCCTAATAACTGCCCAGAGAGAATTCCAGGGAATTCTCACAAGTTTCCAGATAAACGAAGAGACATAATCACTCCCATATGTTCTTGGGTTTCTCCCAGGATCCAATAAAAGTCATGCAGGAGGCATAATTACTACAGTGTACCAAAAAAAAACTCATTTTATTGTCAGTCCACCACAACTGATTTATTTTGATGAAGAGAAGCAGCAGTTCTACTCCGTGATTTTCTCCCATACTGTTGAGCTCTTTATCACAGACATCTCATTTCAACCGTATTTAAAACCTAATTCTTCCTGTCACTATCAAGAGCCTTTAGCCATGCAATAAAGATGAAAACTAAGACAGAATGAAGCCTTCAATAAGAACTTCCATGCCACTTTAGCACCACAGTTCTATACAATATTTACAAATCTGCCACCACTGGATAACAAGTCATCAGACATCAACAACAACCTGAGGAATTTAAAATCCTTCATCGGGAGTAGCTGCTTTCTCCTAACCAACAGAGTAGAAACCTTCTCTTAGATCAGAAGACAGATATGTCCTCGGACTTCCAGGTGCTGATTTTGACTATTGAATAGAGCCTGGTCCAAAGCAGATCAGCTCTTTGATCTTGCATGAGCATTTGAGAGTATGGGAGTTGGACAATCCTATTCATATGCATTCTATAGCTGTGCGTTCTGGTATCTGTTACTGGGTTTCCTGAGCTAATGCTGAATGCCATCCTGTACAGAATGGTCAAGTTTGTTTAGAGGAAATATGGCACTGCTTTCTTCAGATGATGTTCTCCAGTTGGTTCTCATCAGATTGTGTGGTGAAACCTGAAGCCATTTGTAGTTGAGCTTTTTACTGCCTCATTTAATTCAGTGCCAGCTTTAAACTGTCTCATTTGATTCGATACCAGGCTGTGGATATTTACTGTCTCATTTGATTCTATGTCAGGATGGAGCTGTTTACTGTCACATTTGATTCAATGTGAGGTTGGAGCTCTTTATGGCCTCATTTAATTCAATGCCCGACTGAAGCTGTCCACTGTATCATTTGATTCAATGTCAAGTTGGAGCTATTTGTTGTCTTGTTTGATTCTTAGAGCAGGTCACAGTGTTTGATAATTTGATATCAGGCTGCAGCTGTCAGGAGGTTGAGAAGTTTTACACGAGACGGGAGCTGTATAGATCCCAATTTATTCATTGTTGGGTGTCTGATGTAAATGTGAACATGTACATAAGGTTAAATTAGCAAAGAATAAACTCTGAAAAGTGTTATATCCAGCCTCATTTGAGTCAATGTTATAATAAAGTTTTTAGGAATATATACAGTATTAGTATGTCGAAAACCAAGTAGAAAATGATAGCGATCTAAATTTGATATGTAGCTCTAGTGGAGGAGAGGCACAATTTATTCCGTGTTATTTTGCAATTACTGAAAGATATAGTTTGCCCGATGTCATGTTTTAGCTTATTATAGTCTCATCTGATTCAAACTCAATGGGATGTTCTTTGATGTCAACCTGGAGAAGTTCATATTACTAACTGGTTTGATGTCAGGCTCGAGGTTTCAGGGGATCAGAAAATGTGACAAAAGGTAGGAGCTGTGAAGCATCCCAATTTATTGTTTGATCACATAGTGAATCATTGCTAATTCTGATGTGATTGTGGAACCATTCAGATGTGAGGTTGGTTTAAAGTTATGTAAAGGCTGTGTAAAGGCACTTTTCACTCATTCTCAAGAAGTTTACAATACCATATTGTTTGACATCAGGCCAGACTCTTCAAGAGGTCAACAGGCTTCATAAGGGCCTTGATTTGAGTCTTGGTGTTCTGAATGTCAGTGTGAAGTGATTGGATTTGTTTTCTTTCTGGTACTACGCTAGACTTTTAAATGTGCGGATCCCTGCAAACCTTCTGAACTGTTAGGTACACATTGTCCAAAGGACGTGAGCTCCTGAAACTTGCTTTAAAATGCAGTTTTTGCTTTTATAACATATGTGCGTGTTGTATGTTAAGACATTTTCTTACGATGACAGGAACTTTATATGTTGTTTTTTTTCAGTGAAGTAAGAATAAATTCTATCCAGGGACTAATCTTCAAATTTCTGAAATTATGAGCTACATTATAATAAAGGAAAGTGACTAAACGCCTATGAAAAAAATTTGCTGGAGCCAACAGCTGCCCTTCGGAAGAGAGCAGAGCATATGGGAATAGATGAGAATCAGCCACCAGCAAAATAACAAATGTTTACTGCTGGGTGGCAACAGCACTGCATGAACATAACAAAATATTTCAGGCAGCAGAGGAAATTGCATGAGCAGTGCAATGCCACTAAACTAGAAATAAAAGCCAAGGCGATGTGCTGACGCCAGGCAGAAAGTAATACATAGAAAAGTAAATTACAAGGGCAAAGAAGCTGATTGCTTGCTCTGCCAGCAAAGATTTTTGTGCAGAGATTATCAGCGCAAAACCATTCCAATTTTCTTTCTTTTTTACTTCTATGTGGATTTTCTTTTTTTTTTTTTTTAGTTTTTGGTCAATCTTGCTTTTAGAAAAGTCTCAAGCCCATAACGCTTTTTAATGTGTATCAATTTATAGCAACATTTGGTAACATCTTCAAGGAGTTCATATTCATATGTAGCAGACGTTTGGCTACCTAATAGCAAGTACCATGTTATGTCTGTACTCCTAATGTAAAACCCGTGCACACTTACGTATTTGGAAGGTCTCAGACAAACTACCTGTTCATTCATCCATTCATTTTCTTAACATCCCATGTAGTTCTGTATAGGTGCCCAATAAGGTGTTGAAAGCAAAACCTTTACTGTGCATGATATCTCATTTAATGACAGGTTAAATTCATGAAAGAGCAGCAGGTAGATCCTGCCTGCTGTACCAGTTACTCGGCTCTTTAATGCCTGTATCTGACATTTGGTTGGATTTTGATTTACGATGTAAACATCACAACCTATAAGTGTACACCAAAAACAGCAAAGGGCAACAGGCACTGACATGGACAAAATAAGCTATTAAGCTAGAAAATACAGAAGAAAAAAAAGAAACAGAGGAAGTCAATCCTATGAAAAGGAAAAAGTCAAAAAATTAAGGAGAAAGAAACAGATCAGATCTTGGCAAAGCAGAGATAACAGCCAACTGGGAACACATGGCAGTGAATGGTGGTATTCTTCAAATACTATATTTGATATAAATGAGGTGTGAGTGAGTATACCCATTATGCCCAGCAGCAGAATGCTGTGACAGCAAAAAGGCCATGACCTAAGATAGTGAACATTCACAGAGATAACACATCGTATTGGAAACCCTCTGGGCTTTTATTTTGCTCATAGTCTCTTCAATTTGGTGTTCATTTACTATGTTCTCTATTTGTCTAGCGCCCAAATGGAAATGTCCTTCTAAAAAGGAAACAATACTGGAAAAATGCCCATGTCAACATGTCAAGAGTTTTGCATTTCTGACAAAAAAAGGAACATCTTTAAAATGTTGTATCCTTATACTCTCCCTTCACCTCTGGGTTATTTTTACTCTTTCTCTTTCTGCTCGGCTACCACATAGAGTGTGTGAGGAAACATCTTGTAAGGTAAGGATGGAAAGGACCAGGTATCTTTGTGGCTAAGAGCTGAGATTCTGGTTCAGGGTTTCATTGATCTGTTTTTCTGATTTTGCTTTGTACAAGGCACCAAACTGTCACAGCCTGTGCTGGGTGACCTGGCCTGTAAGGTTTAATTCCTGCTTTGTGAACTTGCAAGGCAGACACACATGCAATGACAAGTTAAGGTCATTAATTTAACAGAAATCCTGTGGGAAAGAAAAGCTTAAACTCAGTTAACAGAAAAATTCTTACTTTATCTATAAAAAACATCCATCCATCCATCCTCTTCCGCTTATCCGAGGTCGGGTCGTGGGGGCAGCAGCTTGAGCAGAGATGCCCAGACTTCCCTCTCCCCGGCCACTTCTTCTAGCTCTTCAGGGAGAATCCCGAGGCGTTCCCAGGCCAGCCGAGAGACATAGTCCCTCCAGTGTGTCCTGGGTCTTCCCCGGGGCCTCCTCCCGGTTGGACGTGCCTGGAACACCTCACCAGGGAGACGTCCAGGAGGCATCCTGATCAGATGCCCGAGCCACCTCATCGGACTCCTCTCGATGCGGAGGAGCAGCGGCTCTACTCTGAGCCCCTCCCGGATGACTGAGCTTCTCACCCTATCTTTAAGGGAGAGCCCAGACACCCTGCGGAGAAAACTCATTTCAGCCGCTTGTATTCACGATCTCGTTCTTTCGGCCACTACCCATAGCTCATGACCATAGGTGAGGGTAGGAACATAGATTGACTGGTAAATTGAGAGCTTTGCCTTACGGCTCAGCTCCTTTTTCACCACGACAGACCGATGCAGAGCCCGCATCACTGCGGACGCCGCACCGATCCGCCTGTTGAGCTCACGCTCCATTCTTCCCTCACTCGTGAACAAGACCCCGAGATACTTGAACTCCTCCACTTGAGGCAGGATCTTGCTCCCAACCCTGAGAGGGCACTCCACCCTTTTCCGGCTGAGGACCATGGTCTCGGATTTGGAGGTGCTGATTCCCATCCCAGCCGCTTCACACTCAGCTGCGAACCGATCCAGAGAGAGCTGAAGATCACGGCCTGATGAAGCAAACAGGACAACATCATCTGCAAAAAGCAGTGACCCAATCTTGAGTCCACCAAGCCGGACCCCCTCAACACCCTGGCTGCGCCTAGAAATTCTGTCCATAAAAGTTATGAACAGAATCGGTGACAAAGGGCAGCCCTGGCGGAGTCCAACTCTCACTGGAAACGGGTTCGACTTACTGCCGGCAATGTGGACCAAGCTCTGGCACCGATCGTACAGGGACCGAACAGCCCTTATCAGGGGGTCCGGTATCCCACACTCTCAGAGTACCCCCCACAGGATTCCCCGAGGGACACGGTCGAATGCCTTTTCCAAGTCCACAAAACACATGTAGACTGGTTGGGCGAACTCCCATGCACCCTCCAGGACCCTGCTAAGGGTGTAGAGCTGGTCCACTGTTCCACGACCAGGACGAAAACCACACTGTTCCTCCTGAATCCGAGGTTCGACTATCCGACGGACCCTCCTCTCCAGAACCCCCGAATAGACTTTTCCAGGGAGGCTGAGGAGTGTGATCCCTCTGTAGTTGGAACACACCCTCCGATCCCCCTTCTTAAAGAGGGGGACCACCACCCCGGTCTGCCAATCCAGAGGCACTGTCCCTGATGTCCATGCGATGTTGCAGAGGCATGTCAGCCAAGACAGTCCTACAACATCCAGAGCCTTGAGGAACTCCGGGCGTATCTCATCCACCCCCGGGGCCCTGCCACCAAGGAGTTTTTTGACCACCTCGGTGACCTCAGTCCCAGAGATGGGGGAGCCCACCTCCGAGTCCCCAGGCTCTGCTTCCTCATTGGAAGGCATGTTAGTGGGATTGAGGAGGTCTTCGAAGTACTCCCCCCACCGACCCACAACGTCCTGAGTCGAGGTCAGCAGCGCACCATCCCCACCATACACAGTGTTGACACTGCACTGCTTCCCCCCTCCTGAGACGCCGGACGGTGGACTAGAATCACCTTGAAGCCGTCCGAAAGTCGTTCTTCATGGCCTCCCCAAACTCCTCCCATGCCCAAGTTTTTGCCTCAGCAACCACTGAAGCCGCAATCCGCTTGGCCTGCCGTTACCCATCAGCTGCCTCCAGAGTCCCACAGGACAAAAGGGACCGGTAGGACTCCTTCTTCAGCTTGACAGCATCCCTCACCGCCGGTGTCCACCAACGGGTTCGGGGATTGCCGCCACAACAGGCACCGACTACCTTACGGCCACAGCTCCGGTCAGCCGCCTCAACAATAGAGGCACGGAACATGGCCCATTCGGACTCAATGTAACCCACCTCCCTCGGGACATGGTCGAAGTTCTGCCGGAGGTGGGAGTTGAAGCTACTTCTGACAGGGGGCTCTGCCAGACGTTCCTAGCAGACCCTCACAACACGTTTGGGCCTACCAGGCCTGACCGGCATCCTCCCCCACCATCGAAGCCAACTCACCACCAGGAGGTGATCAGTTGATAGCTCCACCCCTCTCTTCACCCGAGTGTCCAAGACATGTGGCCTCAGGTCCGACGACACGACCACAAAGTCGATCATCGAACTGAGGCCTAGGGTGTCCTGGTGCCAAGTGCACATATGAACACCCCTATGCTTGAACATGGTGTTTGTTATGGACAATCCATGACGAGCACAGAAGTCCAATAACAAAACACCACTGGGGTTCAGATCGGGGGGCCATTCCTCCCAATCACGCCCTTCCAGGTCTCACTGTCATTGCCCACGTGAGCACTGAAGTCTCCCAGCAGTACGAGGGAGTCCCCAGAAGGTATGCCCTCTAGCAACCCCTCCAGGGACTCCAAAAAGGGTGGGTACTCCGAACTGCTGTTTGGTGCATACGCACAAACAACAGTTAGGACCCGTCCCCCCACCCGAAGGCGGAGGGAGGCTACCCTCTCGTCCACCGGGATAAACCCCAATGTACAGGCTCCAAGTCGGGGGGCAATAAGTATGCCCACACCAGCTCGGCGCCTCTCACCGGGGGCAACTCCAGAGTGGTAGAGAGTCCAGCCCCTCTCAAGGAGATTGGTTCCAGAGTCCAAGCTGTGCGTCGAGGTGAGCCCGACTATATCTAGCCGGAACCTCTCAACCTCACCCACAAGCTCAGGCTCCTTCCCCTTCAGAGAGGTGACATTCCACGTCCCAAGAGCCGGCTTCTGTAGCCGAGGATCGGACCGCCAAGGTCCCCGCCTTCGGCCACCACCCAACTCACACTGCACCCGACCTATAGAAAACATAAATTAGTTTTTTTGTGAAACACTGGGATTTATTTTCAGCTCACAAGCTTACAGTCCAGTTTGATTCCAAACTGTGATTTTCTGTGTATTGCTTATTTTTTTATAAATGTATATTTTATCAACCTTCATGACAATGCATACATTACAGGTCAATAAGATAGACAGTACTATATCTTATTCGTCTAAGTTATCTTTCTCACCAATCTAAAGAGCAGAGACAGAGTAGATTTCATATGAAGCTACAACTGGACACACTTAGATAACCAGAAACCTAACAGTGGTTCAGCATGTTCTATTAATTGATCGCAAGTGCCTGCCAGATTGTCAAAAAAGTCTGAATTGGCATGCAGAGGGTGAATGTTGTCTTAACTGTGTTTCTGCACAGTATGTAATTGATCCCAATAAAAAGTTAAAAACTGGTTTATTACTCCAGTCATGTTACTTTATTGCACTTTTTTATTATTATTAAAATTCCAACTATTTTACTCGCAATGTATCTCACTAACTACCACTTACAGCTTAGAACAACACCTGGCCATCCCTTAATTTTGCTCTATCTGTAGACAGATTTCACTTTACGAACCTGACTTCGTACCTTTTTGCTCAGTAGTGCTTGCATATTATTTGTTTTACATGAAGAAATAAAAATTGATTAACTAAAAAGGAGACAAGTATTCTTTGGTTTGGTTTGTTGGAAGTGAAATAAATGAGTAGGAGTTTTGGCAGAATGCCTTAGTAGTTGCTTCATATATGAAGTAAAGCTCTAATTGTTTTGGCTTAGATGAAAACAATGGGCTAGGAAAAGAAAATGAATTCTTATTGTAATGAAACCCTAAAAGTGTAAGATTCAGTTTGTAGAGAAAAGTGATCAAAGGCACATGAAGACCACCTGTCTCTGCAGCAATCTTTCTACACAACAAAAGGCAAAACTTCACAGCTGTAGTTGGATTCCATGAGAATGAGAGGCTGCATGGCACCAAGGGTGACCTAGTCCTGGTTAGATTATTTGTCTATGATTTGTTATATTAATCAGCTTTTTTCTTCTTTCTAATGTTAGTGTCTATCTATTATATAAAAAAATCTTGGGCTGAGACGTGATTTTCTTGGAGACACTTTTACATCCCGTGAGAGAAGGAGGACAGCTGCTGTACAGGCTTTTAAATGTTTGAAGCACTGCGTGACATGCAGATCACGCAGCACAGCAGCGGCAAGCCAGCTGATCGAGCATAGAGGAGGTAAAACAATGTATTTGATTCCCATTGTATCACCATTTAAGAGGGGGTTTTGGAGGAGTAACCGCATCTCCTTAGCATGTGTTCAGCCCCCTTCTTCATAACGCGAGAGGCAGAGATGTGAAGTGGCTGTCACGTAGTGCACTCCTGGTGGAGGGGAGGGGGGGTATTGGGGTTGGGCAAGTGAAGCGAGCAGGGGGCAAAGTCCTCTAGTTTTCTTTAAGATAGTTACTTCCACAAGCCTATTTTTTAATTCAGGGCTCAACATTAATGGTTGCCAGGCTGCCATTGGTAACCATTGTGAGGCAAATGGTGAATACTTTTTGGTCCTTGGTTGCTAAGGTTGTCAACCAGTTTAGTGATGCACTATTTTTTGCCAGTTTGCTCATTATGTGTAATCCACAGATCAGCATATACCTCTCCAATTGCTAGTCAGTTTTGTGATTAAAATAAAATGTGAACTGCACACATGCACACTTCACTTCCTGAATTTCCTCTATGCAGGAAAGCAAATTTAAAATGTAAAGTAATGACAGGCCGCTATGCAAGGGTGCGAAAGTAATAGGAATTTAAATAATGAGAAAAATGTGAAGGGCTTAGAAATCCCAGAGGACTCATGGACACTACAATATGTGAACTATGTGGAAGTATGTTAAAGTGTGTTAAGAAAAAAAGATATGATAAATACAGGTACTGGGAAAAAAGGTCATCTGTGGTGGTACTAAATTGAAGACATTTGGAGCTACAAATGTGATCAAGATTACATCACACAGCACAATACTCTAACTTTCATTACAAATGAGTAAAAACAACGTTTTTTTGACATTATGTGCTCACTTCTTTTTGTTTGTATCTTCAAAGTTCTGTACTGTTAATACATTTAAAAACTGATACACAGCATTTTATAAGTAACTAGGGGGCTTTGTCCCCTGCTCACTTTGCTCGCCAACCCCCGTGTTTGGTTTTCCGGATACACACTTTTAAGATTTTTTTTATTTGAATTGTTGCTATTTCATTAGTTTCACTTTCATTTCAGAACTTCTGTAAAAACAATATTGTAATCTTGCGAGTCCCAATATGCTGAATGTTTTTAATGAGGTCAGGATAGGTTTGTGTTTGGAATTTCAGCACAGACAAAACGATCGACATCAGGGGTAGGCAATCTCGGTCCTGGTGAGCCGCAGTATGTGCAGGTTTTTGTTCCAACCCAGTTCCTTAACGAGAACTCAATTATTGCTGATGAAGCACATATTGCTTAAGTGACATTTTAATGCTTCATTTTAGTGGTCTCGCTTGTTAAGGTTCTCCAACCTTAATTGCTTATTTCAATCTTAAACTGCTGCATTCAGTGTTTTAATTGCTCCTTATTAGCAATAAGATGTAAAACAGGGGTAGGCAATGTCGGTCCTGGTGAGCCGCAGTGGCTACAGGTTTTCATTCAACCCAATTGCTTAATTAGAAACCAATCATTGCCAATCTCAGACCTTATTTAATTGTATGGCTTGTTAGTCTGTGCAATGTAAGGCTCTTATATCGTAGATTTTTTTCCTTTCCAAGGATATCATCCAAATGATTTGAAGCCTAAAACAGATCATTTTCAGTCTGTCACATTTTTCTATTAAGTGTTTTATTAAATCAAACCGTGCATGATGAACACACACAGATGTAATTGGAAAAAAGCTAGCTGGAGAACTGCTGGCTGCTTTGTCTTTTACATCTTATTGCTAATAAGGAGCAATTAAAACACTGAATGCAGCAGTTTAAGATTGAAATAAGCAATTAAGGTTGGAGAACCTTAACAAGCGAGACCACTAAAATGAAGCATTAAAATGTCACTTAAGCAATATGTGCTTCATCAGCAATAATTGAGTTCTCGTTAAGGAACTGGGTTGGAACAAAAACCTGCACATACTGTGGCACTCCAGGACCGAGATTGCCTACCCCTGATCTACATCATCAGCAGTTAATACATTTTTTTTTTACAAAGTAAAAAAGTAAGTAGAGTTCTGCATTGGACTCCTGTCTGTATAGGTACTGAAAAGCTTTCACCAAACTAAAATTGTACAGGAAGTTTCCATCTCCAATCGACTGTCTTTGTAAAAGAACCTGAGCATTATCTGTAGTCAAATATATCAAACGCTGTCCAAGGGAAATAACAGCCAGCATGGTCAATCAAAAACTACATAAAGTGCTGAAATTCACATCAGAAAATTTCAGATGTTCAAATGTGTACTCAAAGAACAAGCACTGATTTGCAAATAAAGAGCTATAATTCAAAATATGTAACAACAAAGGGGCACAAATTAACTCATATTCAAATTATGACATTTGACAAACAAGGCATATCAGTTTAAACTTTTTCATAAATTGGTTACTGAAACAAAGGCATGAGAAAGTACACCTGATGGGTTAGTTTACATACAAGAGCTTTATGAAAAGACCACTCAAAGAGAGGCCATTTATGGGTAATCAAGCTTTTAGACAAAATAAGAAAATAATCAAGCATATGGTAATCTGGAAAATGTTGTTGTAATCTCGTCAATAATGACTTTAGAATTTACGAAATCATAAAACCACAGCACAGTGAATTGTTTCATATTTCTATTAGCCATTTCATAGTAAAATTGCTTATTTCCATAAGGCTTAGGCCCGTGTCTGTAACGTCTCTGCACGTCTGCTCCTCCTTCAGTTATTCTCTGAAAACAGCTCTTAGAAACTATCCTATTTGCTGGAATTCCTGGTGATATAACCAATGAATGCTGGCAAACAATACAAGAAATGCTGTGTGATTGTTTATATGATCATAAATGGAAATTATTCTGCAAGAACAAGGCCCACCATAAAATGATTCTTCTGCCTTCAGGAGTGGAAAGGATTCCTGTTTTAAGCACAACAATGTAACCTTTAATGGCAAGACACAATGCACTGTGAGCAGTGCGGCAAGGAAAGTTAAAAATGTTTGCACTTTTTAATGTCCTTGCCGTAGACCTAGTTACCATTGACATGACCTGGCACCAGCTCACCCAGAAAGTGGTGGAATCCTTTTAGCTAGAAACAAAGAGGGACAACGTGCAAAAAGAAGCCTTGAAAATAATTTAAGAAGTGGCCTGGTCAGTGCTCCAAACAGCTTCAAAATGTCAAAGAAGAAGCAGCACTGTGAATGATAAAGAACATATGTGACTTCTGCATGATGTTCTCCCACTATGGAGAGCAGAGAGAGATGATTTTTGAGGAATAGGAATAAACACCCCTACTTTAAAACTGTAACAAACCACTTGAAAAATTCTACCTAACTACCTACCATTAAACTTGACATTGAACATGACAGTATTCTAGTTTTCCTCCCCATTTCAAATTGTTAACCGACCACTATGTTTTTTAATATATTTGTTTTTTAAGTCCTTTGCCTTTTATAAGCAATTATGTATTTTGTTAATCTTTAATATTTACTACATATTTCTGCATTTATGCAATTTTAAACTATGAGCTTGAATCAAGATAGATTTGTGGGAAAAAAATGAATGACTAGAAATAATGAAAGTGCAACTGAACAAACCTTTCATAAGCACCAAGTGTAAATATTTGGTCCCAGCAATGCAAACATTCTCATTTAGTGTTAATCTGTTTGATGCTCATGGTGCTGTGAACAGTATGCTGGTACGTGACTTTAGTGAAGTGTTCACTACAGTAATCGG
The DNA here is from genome assembly GCF_900747795.2 of Erpetoichthys calabaricus. Classification (NCBI taxonomy): domain Eukaryota; kingdom Metazoa; phylum Chordata; class Cladistia; order Polypteriformes; family Polypteridae; genus Erpetoichthys; species Erpetoichthys calabaricus. Next base: position 19,118,366 of record NC_041411.2, on the reverse strand, counting down.
TAGTAATGTGGCTCAAAGCAGACATGGCATCTTGTGGGTAAAACCTCAGATGCACTTTGCAGAGGTGTAGGCTCTCCTCGGTCACTAAGCGTAGCTCCAAATTCCACCAGCTTTAACTGAGCCAAAGTAATATTGGAGCAGGTCATTTAGAGCATCATCACTGACTGATCTGGGACCTTAAAACAAAGTTTTAAAAACCTAAAGTCCCCTTCCTATCAATAAGAAAGCTTTATTCAGTAGCTTCTGTTGTAAGTTAATTGCTTGAAAAAATGGAATTTCCAACAAATTTAGAACTTTCCTCTTTTCATTGAGATGTCTTTTTGTTTATTGTTCAGTTATCACAAATGTTAAATGCATTATGTATATAGTGTACCAGCCCTCCTCTGTATGTCCCTCACACTTGGATTAAACTTGACAAATCAGGATATATACATATAAGAATAACATTTTTGTGTAAATAACCATGAAGGAGGGATAATCAGAGTGAACAAACACTAAGTACAAACAAAGAGAAGGGAAAACAAACTAATATCACAATAACTTTCTAAATTACATTTACTAATGGTAACAAATTAAAAGAAAAAGAATTGACCCCAGAACAAAACCTATATGCCCATAGATAAATTTGTCCTTTCCCCCCAAAGAGAAAGTTTAGATTTCTCCAGAAACTCAAGAAAAAATGTAACAAACAACAACAACTGCAACCACCTCAAACGCACATACGAATTACTAAAAAAAAATCTTTACGACTTGATTAATGATAAGAGCGCAGTCCCAGTGAGACATTATGCAGACATATTGCTGTTGGTACAAAAGAGCCCCCATTGTTCATAATGGCACTCAATTTTCTTTTAGCTCTCTCCTTTGCTACCACCTCCATGGGGTTTAGAGTACATCCCATAACTAAGCCTGTCCTTTGAATTATCTTGTTTATTCGGTGGGCCTCTCTTGAAGTAATGTGACCAGGAAAACACCAAACAGCACAGAAAATCACACTGGCCATCACAAGAGTTATAGGAGATGTGAAGGATGTCATTATCCACATTACAGGAGCATAAACTCGTATATAGTTCCTCTCTATTACAAGACCAGGCCAGCCTGTCACTGATGTGGACCGCAAATACTTGTGGCAGTGCTCCACCTCTGCCTCCACACTGTATATAGTGACCAGGCAGACAGCTATTTGGTGCATTGAAATTAAGCACCCAGCTCCTTGATTTTACTACGGCTGAGTCACAGACATTTCTGTTTGTAAAATAAACCAAAGTTCTCAACCAGACTACCATACTCCATCTCACCCCCTTTATTAAAACACCCAGATAGTGTAGAGTCATTGAAGAATTTCTGCAAGTGACATGACCTTATGCTCTATTTATTGTTCGAGGTGCAGAGCCTGAAAATAAAAAAATGACAGGACTGTTCTTTGTGGTACTTCAGAGTTGCTGACATCCTCATCAGAGACACAGTCCTTGAGCTGCACAAACTGTGGACTGTTGGACAGATAGTCCATTATTCACGATACCTGCATATTCCTGAGCACACTCCTTAACAGGGATGGCTAGATGGCATTGAAATCACTGTAAAAATCAAAGAATATAATCCTTACAGTGTCACCAGCTTTGTTCTGATGGGAATAAGCCACATGGAGAGCACAAATAATTGCATCTTCCACTCTAATCACTGTCTGATTGTCAAACAGCAGTTGATCCAAATGATCTTTCACAAGAAGATTCATAAAGTCCAGGATTAGCTTCTCAAAGGTCTTCAAGATGTGGGACAGAAGGGCCTACATGTCTGTTGTCATTAGGTGAAGAGCTGCCTGCTTTCTTTGGAACTGGAGCTATGCACGATGTTGACCACAGCTATGGTACTTTCTAGAGCATTAGTGATAGACTGAGCAAGTAAAAGAGGACACCTCAAAGGTGGCCAGCACAGGCCTTAAGGATTCGAGGACTGACTCTATCTGTTTAAAAATAATAATATGGTGATCGGAAATGGTTTAATTAACACCAGAGATAATTAAATTGTGAATGTTAACACTATGAGTAATAATTAGATCATGATTAATTAAGCCTTTCTCAATTAGCAAAGAAAATTACATAGCTAATCAAGAAAAGAAATCTAAAAAAAAATGTACAGAATTAATCAAGGATAGAAAACTTTTGTTGTGGGTGTCAGTTTCATATTGATAAAAACAGTAAAGTCATGCATGTCGATGATCACCACAACGGATTTAATTTTTTTCTGCTCTTACATGGATGCTGTATCTCATTACCTGTGATAAAAGAAACCTGTGGTTACATGACTTTATTTATATTTGATTAACAAGAATGATTTTTGTTTCAATGTGTTTGACCTGATGTTTTTCTTTATGTATGCAAATGTGATATGCTATGCATTTACCACTTATTGTACTGTATTTGTAAATCTTTGTGATTGCGCTTATTTTGTACTATGTGAACAATGCTATGCAATAAAAAGTTGAACTGAGTTGACTCCAGGAAGATTACTTTATCAGAAACAATAGGTAATGCACACAGAAGGCTGCTGAATTTGACTAAGATTGATGAATATGGTCCTTGCAGCCTAAAAACTAATAACATGAATATATTTCCCTTGTTTTTAATGCTTAGTATAAGGACTTCAGACCATATAATATCATGCATATTTTAAGCAATATTAAAAATTAATTCTTACATATCACTCTAACTCTGCTCTTTCGGCTCTTATATCGCATGATTTAAGAAAAAAGATAAAACAGGAATACAAAGTCTTAACTAGGTAAATGGTATTTGTAACTCATATAATTTATATTACACATTATTTTCCAGAGTATACTTAATAATAAATGAGTGTTAATAGATAAATTCAATTAATTAACAGATCCAATACATTTTATGATTATGAAGTGAAGGAACTGACAGTTAAGAAGAAAGCTGCTAGTGGCATTGCTTGCACAGCTCAGCTCTCGAACTGACATGTAATAAGCTCAGAAACAAATGCGGTAAAGGCAGGTAAAGCTTTGGACAGAACACGGGCAGAAAACAAAGGGCAGTGTGACAAGAAAGAATGCAAATTTTCAGGGGTAGGCTTTGGCACAACCTCCCTTGTGACCCTTCTTTCATGTGATACACAAAATTATCAACAAAGCAGCCATGTGATAATCGTGCCCCACTTTTTTACTATGTTTTTATTTATGATTTTTGACTGCTGCTTTGATTTATTAATTGCCTCTGCTGATATCTTCTGGTTTCTAATCATGTCTTTTCCTGGTGAATTAAACCTGTGTAACTGCATCTTGGGTTTTTGAGTCTAGTTACATTTCCAAATTTACTCTTTAACTCAGTCTGTTTGATGTTCTCAAATGTCAGGAGTCAAAAAAAATTCAGGCAACCAAATAAATGCTCTAGAATGAGCACCTCCTGATGACAATCTACTTAGCAGAGGTACTAAGGAACCATTATCACTGTCCTAAAAAATAGCAACAGAACTAGCAACTCCAGGAAGAATTTCTCTTTTTATGCCAATTTCTCTTTTTAAACCATTTCAGCTAGAAACCCACCACTGATGTTTCAAACATGCTCTCCATTGGGTCTTCTTCTTCTTGCATTAGATTAGTGTAATGTTAAAAAAAAAATCAAACATTATTTTTTAGTCAAGATATCTATACTGTATACTGCATATATGAGGCCTTGGACCACAAGAACTGTTGGAAAGTAGTTGGAGAATTGTGAGTAAATTATAGGAAATTCTATACTGATTATATTTTTACAGTGTGAAAAATTCTCACTCTTTTGTGAAGATAAACTTTAATTCTTAAAATGTCATTTGGAGAGACCTTACTTAAAAAGCATTACCATTATACCGTGAACTGTTGAAATTTATGAAAGAAATTCATCTATGAATGGCACTCATCATTAGATACAAAGGGTATTCCTGCAGAGAGTAAATGCTTGATTTATGAAGTTTAAAGTTTAAATATTTATCTGTATAACAAGATACTCACCAAAGACAATAGTAAAGTAAAACAAGACTCAAAAGGTGACACACTAGGCACACTCACACACAGTGAGTTAAGTCAATCTTTTATTTACATAATTAAGTAGCAAACTGCAGTCTGTAACTAGCATTCTGGGGCTATTACAGAGTAATTGGCCTAAAAATGAGTTTCTCATCTAGGTATGTGTTTCTTGTTAACAAGTGATGGAAGTCCTAGTTAAAAACAGAAGACAGAAGAGGCTTTAAGTATAAGTGTTCTAAAAATGAGCCAAGATGGTGTTGATAACTGAACTGGAGCAAAATAAGGAATGTCAAGAGAGATTTACTTTGTGGCCTGCTGAACTTTACAAATGAATTAAAACACATACATTTTAATAAGATTCTCCTAAATGTACTCTTAACCTTGATAGTAACTTATAAAGGCCACAGCTGTCCTTAATGAAAGGGGTTTGTTTCCTTCTACAAAGTGTAGAACATTCAGACACATCAGCACAAAACTGAAGAATCAAAGTTCATGCACAATCACAAAAAATGCCCAGTGGAGTTTTAGCTAAGGCACAAAATGGCACCTAATGCATGTAAACACAACTTAATTTTGGGCTACCACATCTGTCAAGCAACCATCAAATACAAAAGAGTACAGCAGCTTAACTGGTGGAAGAAACCAGAATCAGAAACAGAACCACTAGGTCCATAGTTACATTTCTTAAACCCTTCTCAATACACTGAGTATCCATCAGATCAAAAGGTTTAGAATAGAAAGAACTATTGAATACAAACCTTGTCTTTTTCCCAAAGGTCTCACCTAGGAATTAATCATACTTTGCATTTTATTGAGCACTCAAGTGTTCAACTTCAGATGGTTTGACAAAGAGAGTGGAGGAGTTGGAGAAATTGTCATCTTTTTGTAAAGATTTTCTACATCCTAGAAAAAGAGCTGTTCATCATGAGATGAATTTAATTTTCCCCAATTTTTCAAAAAGCATTGTTGTTTGTAGTAGGGGTTTTTACATTCATCCAACTGGGCAAGTCGTGACACCATGCTAAGAGAAAGTTAATATAAGCAATCACAGCAGATTATTCATTAAGCAGTAATGCTTCATTCAGGGTTACTCCAAACTGAGCAGTTAGATAGCCTGTCAGGATAAACAAGTGAATATTTTATGTTTAAACTGCTAGGATATAAAGCATGTGCCCAAAAGAAGCGGGTGTTGAAAAGGATCTCTCACAAGTAGAACCTTGTTCTTAGCGCACATTTACTAGAAGAGCAGAGAGAAATGTGTGCGATGAACCATGTCTTCCCCAGACCAAAGATGAAAGTATTTTTTACAGTTAGTTAATTGCTTTACTGCCATATGTGACCAAGACAACAGATTTTTTTCATTCTTTTTCTCAATATTTATGACTGATTGCCATTCACTGTCAAATAGTTCTAATCACAGGGTCATGCTCCCCGTTCACTCAGGTTCAAGTTCAAATTTACTGCTGTGCATACATAGCACAATTAAACAGAATAATGAGAGTGATACAAGACCAACTTCAGACAACGAATACCAAAACAGACAACGAATAAACCATCCTACTTTACATATAGCATCAGCTGAGACTTCTGGAGATACGTTGTTTTGAAAATACATATATGGATTTGAGATATTCTCTAGTTGCAATGCCGATACAGGAATTAAGACTTCTACGGTAGGTAATGCGTTATGGCTCTGTCTTCAAAACTTCTGACTAAAATAGAGGAAATGTTTTATCGTGAGGATGTATTTAAAAGACAGCTGTTAAAGGGATACAAATATATGTAGTATCATATGTATGTCTCTGAAGGTATCAATACAAATCACGTTTCATACTTTATCAATGGCTGTTATTACACTCATTAGGTAAATCTGCTGGTTAAAATACATAGCCTGCTCCTATACAAAAAACTCAACTTAATGCACAAACAATATATAGCATACAGAAACATTACCGTCAGTTTTACGAACATAACTGTAGTACTAGGGTGTTGCAATGTGTTAGCCATTATGAATGTAGTGAGAAGTCAAGCAAAATGACACCTTTTATTGGCTAACTAAAAAGATTACAATATGCAAGCTTTTGAGGCAGCTCAGGCCTCTTCTTCAGGCAAGATGTAGCCAATAAAAGGTGTCATTTTGCTTGACTTCTAAGAACTTAACCGTTAATTTCATTTTCTGATGCAGCTTGTAAATGAAAAATCTGCAGGCACTGCTATATGCTACTGAGTCAACATGGACCCGAATCCCTAAGGAATGTTTCAGAGCAGTGTCCAATCTATGTTGTTAAAGGAGGCAAAAGGAAATCTTTTTATCCCACTCTTATTTGTCATGTACAAAACTGCAGTAGTGTAAGATTTACATTTACAAAGGACACCTGGACAAAATGACACTGAAGAGCTGCATCACCTTATAGCTGGCATGCTCATTAGTAAATAAAGGCATACATACCCAGAAAACCAGGAAAAGTACAATGAAAATTGTGTTGATGGCAATAAAAATCTTAAAGCCGAGATTTATAAAAAAAAAAACACACTAAATGATTCCAAAGTAAAACACATAAATGATTTCCATATTTAAATAAAAATGTAACGGTCAAATTGTTCTAATTACAGGGTCATGCTATGTTATTTGCATGTCATTGTTAGTTGGCGGCTGGTTAAGGAAACAAGAAGTAACTAAAACACTGAATGCAGCTCTTTAAGACTAAAGAAGCAAATTAGGGGTGGGAATCTTATCAAGCAAGTTAACTAAAATAAAACACAAAAATGTTGCATAAAAATAATTTCTTCAGTAATAACAATTCTCTTCAAATTAAGAAACAGAGTTGTAAGGATAACCTGCTACTACAACAAAACCAGCAGTACTGAAATTAAGCATCCCTTTAAGCTGTAGTAGTATATACCACCAATACTATGGCAATACATGGCTTGTTAATGTTATGATATGGAATAATTGGCATGGTGAAGTGGTGTGAGGCCTCCACATGCTCCACAAAGGGCTTTACTCGCCAGGCTAGGCATCCTTTGCAAGCCTGGAAAAGTCCTGAGCCCAATGGCTTCAGTGGACTACCTCAGGCTTTACAGGCTTATAAGGCACTTTAACCTCAAAAATAAACTTAAATCTCTCAAAATCAGACCGAAAGCTCCACAAGGAGAAGAATGACCATAAACTTTCAACTTGTGCACAAAAAGGGCAACCAAGAGTCAATAAATGATTTAATTGATAAAAAAAGAAAAACACTCAAAAAATAGGTGAAAAAAATGCTTGACGGCTGAACCCTGTTTCTGGCTCAGATATCCCGCTACAAGGAGGACCCAGCAGTAATGAACAGCTTTAAATATTTGGGAAGTACGCTGTCAAAAGAAGGAAGAATTGAAAAAAAAAACACTTAGCGATTTGAAAAGCAGCCTTCAGTGTGTAACGGTAACTGCTAACAAACAGATTGGACAGAACACAGAAATCAAGTGGAAGGCCAAGATAGGACATGCTATGTTAAACGTTATATGTTATAAAAATGTTAAATCATACCAAGAAATGAAAAGCAGAAGATAAAATACAATGGAGGAACTGGCGATTGAAAGACCTGCCTAATGGCAGATAACTAAAGAAGAAGATATATGTTCTTTTATGTTCCATGTGTCTTTTGGGTGGTTCCTCAAGAGTTGGGGACACTTGCCCATCACCATCAAGGGAATGCCACCAGCCCTATAAAGTCAAAGGAAAACCCACAGTCTCCGCAGTACATCGTACGTGCTGCCGTTAGTGAGTCCTTGTGATTATTATTCTACTTATTCTTGTGGATTTACTACATTTTTGACCCCTTGCTGTTTTTGATATCCCTGCATTTGTGTACTTGGACTGGATGGTCACTGGGTTGCCTATTTGTTTTGAAGGCAATTCCATCTGTGCCTTTTGTGCTCATCTGAACTTCCATCTGTACAGAGCATTTCTGTATAATAAATATTTTTTATTTATAAAGATTCTTCAACTTCCTTTTATGTTTTTACAAGACAAATGTTGATGGATACTTAAAACTTGTGGAGCCATTTTGCCACTGCTTTGAAACTTAATAATAAGGTCCTCCCAAGGTCATGACAATAGCAGAACTTGATATTCTGAGCAAAAAGATAAGTGGTGCATGGTCAGAAATAACAATGTCATTGTAGCTGTAAGACATGACAGACATTAGATATCAGTAGCAAGGCAGTGGCTCTATGAATGACTAGGAAGAGAATACTGCCTAAGAAAATGGGTGTAGGGTCTTATAAAGTTCCAACAATTTGTGTGTGTCTTTTTAAGAAATGTTGAAAGCAGAACAGTGCACAGTTAAAGTATTCAACCATTATTAAGTTGTGGATTGTACCTACTGGAATTAGGTGGGAAAATACATTTGCTATAAATACAGTATCACCCCAGTTCAAGTGACCAAAAGGTCTTTCTTTGTACAGACTTTTCAAAAAATTGTGGGCATCATTGTGATCAACTGATTTTTCCCATTTTCCTTCTCTTATCAGAGTCTGCTCCTGGGCAATTTATATTACTGCTAGTTTGATCATAATATTCTTTCTAACCTAGAACAGAAACTCATCAGTAATAACAGATCCAGTGTCAGGCTTTCATCATCTTCCAAAAAATCAACATTTGTTCACATCACAGCAAACTGTCATAAGGCAGCATAGAGAGCTATTTTACAAAAGGCTATTATCCATCATCCCCAATGACCAATAAGGTTTATTTCCGCCTCTTTTGTCTGCTGCTAGATAGCCTTAAATGAATATATTCATATTTTACCATATACTGTAGTTCTACATTTAATATTTAAACCTATTGAATTTATTAAATAAAATATATATACTGCATGTTTTGTTTTAGCCTCCAGCAACCTTGAACTAATATAAACAAGTTCAAAAATGAATAGAGAACATGGTAAACCAAACACAAAAAACAGACACATAATTGTTTAACACAGACGCGTGGTGATTTTTATGACAAAGAAAGCAGCGCTTTTTCCTAAATCAATGTTACCTCCTGGCTACACTGTTACTCCATATAATGTTCCAGAGTTCTCCCTTTGCTCTTGCAACTAAGCATCTCAATCCTGACAACAGACCGGTCTTCAGAGTCAGTTTTGTAGATAACAAGTGAACACATCACTTTTCTCATTCTGCCTGTACACCACTACAGTGAAAGCTCTCTTCACTTTGACTAACTTGCTCTCTAGAGAACCAATGTGTTCTAAAGACTAATATGATTCCCAAATGTCAGAAAGCTATTTCTGTATCGATAGTGTAACCATGTAGTAACCGCATATAGCTCTTATCCTTGAAACAAAGTGTACTGCAGTTAAAAACTTCAGAAAAAAAAAAAAATTGACTTTTTAAACATCAAACATCTTCCATTTTTCCTGTTTAATTCAGATAATATGTACTGTACGTATTTCAAAACGGAACAATCAATTATTTTGATACCTGGACGTCTGTCTCCGCCAGACACAGCTTAGTGCCCCTTGAATTAAACAGAAGCACTCTGATTGCCAGCACTGGTTACACTTTGTCCACCTTGGCCATGTCAGGTTGTTCTGCTACTCTGCGTCACTCCCATACTATTGGCAAGCCTGCACTAACTGGCCACTCCATAAAATACTCCTTCAAAAATATTAAGTTTGAGTATTTATTAGTAGTGATTCTGCTTTTCAAAAGTTATCTCTCTATTAAAAAAAAAAATCTTGAAAGGAGATGAGACATGATTTTCTCAGAAAGACACTTATACGTCCCACGAAAAAGAGATTTAACAACGCCCGAGGACAGAAATAAAGGATAAAGAGTAGATGACAAAGTAGAACTTCGTAAAGAATTAAAAAATGTTGGCGCGGTACACATGCAGAGCAGGTTAGAGATAATGAAAGTACGAAAATTCCAAAGTCTCAAAAAAGGATAGGAAAGATTGCATTAGCGCAAACAAATGGAAATTATTACTCAGTGAAATAATGGAACAGCGAAAAGAGATTGAATATATTGCTCAGATTTAAACTTAGATCATCTAATTCATGTTGCCAGCGAGAATTAAATGATTCCAAAAACGTTGGCGCGGTATTTAGTCCCATGAGACGGAGACTTTTAATATGAGATTCTTTCAAGTCACGCCCTACTTACAACTATTTTCAAACAAGACCACGTCATCTAAAAATGTGTCATGTGAATACTTTTGGCAGACACACTTCCTGCGCTCTAAGCTCTTATAAATTTTATCAGGACAATAATTTTATACGTTCTAGATGACATGTCATCGACAAAGCGAAGAAGAAAGAGCATGGACAAACATTCGAGAAAGTCGTTTTATTTATTAGAGAGAAAGAAACGATATTCACTTACAGGCATACATTGCGTTGTCATGATGTAAGTCCAAACATGGAATCAAAATTCAATGTAATCTTGAAGAAAAGTTAATTCCAAATATTGCTTTTACTAAAGTTTTAAAGTAAAAATGAAAATAATGCATATGTAACAATTCCCTGGAAAATAACAATCTCTTTAAATTGTATATCTGGTAAACCAAACCTGGGGGTGGGCAAGCGAAGCGAGCAGGGGGCAGAGCCCCCTAGTTATTTAATACTTATCAAGTGGTCTGGTTAGCTGCACCGTAATGATCTACAGGTGCACTCTGCTTGCATTTCTCAGCTTTCTTTTGTTCAGCAAACCTACTAAGCACATCTCTGTCTGGAAACAATACGCGTTGACTACCCCTGAATACGCTGTGCCCACTGAGCTCCAGGAGAAAATAAACATAACACAATTAGGTCTTCCCTTGACACCCATGAAGATGGCACATTTTAATGCTTTAAACAGCTGTTCCTCTCTGACCTGTGCTTCATGAAAAAAAAAAAAAAACCTCATTACGTAACTTAAACATTTAATGACTTCTTGAGACGTGAATTACGGTGAAAAGGGTGCCTCTGTCTCTCTGGCTGATCTAAATTCCCTGCTGACCAATTAAACCACTTTTTTATTCACATCAGTCAATATGTTGAAAGCTCTTTAAAGACAGACCATATGCTAGCATACTCCATCACGGCGGGGCCAGCTACCAGCATTTTGCCAAGCAGCACACTAAAAAGCCGAACTCCTGAGTGTGTTTTATGAAAATCTAAGAAGAATAAAAAGAGGTCAAGGGTCTTTTTAAAAGGCTTTTCAGTGCTGTTTCAGAAATGTCATTCAGCAGGGTGGATCTGTGACACAGGATATGAGTCTGTGTGAATAAAATATTGCATGTAAGATTTTGAGATTGCATACTGTTTACAATTAGCATTTGCAAATCAGTAATAAATTTCACAAAGTCCTTGAGCTCCACGTTTTCTGCTTTTATATGGCATGCAGTGTAATCCTACAGTGTGTGTGTGTGTGTGAGGCAAGAGCATTTCTTACTTTTATCATTTTTTGTACAAAGCATTGCAGAACTTAATATTGTTGCTGAAGTTTGGCCAAGCAGCCTGTCTTAATGCTGTCTTAGCAGTAAATGTCTTCTTTTATGGGTTGACAGAAAACAGCAAAATGGATGCTCAGTTTGTGACCGTCTCCTGGGAAAAAATATAAAGACATCATGATTTGTAGTTGTCACTTTAAAAACATCTTGATATCATCTTTGAAACAGCTGGTCAGATCAAGAGAGACAGGTTGGCACCAACATAATTTTTTTCCATTTTATTAACAGTAGACTTAAAAAAGAAAATTTGAAAGCTGACTACAGGAAACGAACGCAGATGTGAAATTATCTTTGTATCTGGATATTTTTACTTAAGTAATGTCATAAGATACTCTTCAGGCATAGTACATTTCCATAGCAATTCACAAGTTCATTTTAACCACTGTGTGAGTGGTTATAATGTTTGACATTACATTTATTTATAATACCGAGCACCTGGATATGGTAAACTAGACAGTGAGCAGGAAGTCTAAACTGTCCATAAAATGACAGTATTGTTCAATGGTACAGGTGTAAACCAGCAGTGATCTTATTAGAAACTCAGGGAGAATGTACGAACAGCACATAGACAACAGCCAGAAGCTGAATTCCAATCCAAGATGCTGGATCTGACCAATATTATATATACATTTTTTCTTTCAATTTTTGTTAAACTATCCTAACATTTTTGGAAATACTGTATCCTGCAATAGATTGAGAGAACTGTGGATATATACAGTGCTGTGCAAAAGTTTTAGGCAGGTGTGAAAAAAAGCTGTAAACAAAGAATGCTTTCAAAAATGGAAGTGTTAATCATTTATTTTCATCAATCAACAAAATGCAGTGAATGAACAAAAGAGAAATCTAAATCAAATCAATATTTGGTGTGACCACCCTTTGCCTTCAAAACAGCATCAATTCTTCTAGGTACACTTGCACACAGTTTTTGAAGGAACTCGGCTGGTAGGTTGTTCCAAACATCTTGGCAGTGATGTGTTTTTTGTATCTCACACCCTCATCCACCTTTATTGTAAGAGCATCCCTATCTACGATGAAGCGTTCAATCAGAAGAAAATATGAAGCTGGTTTTAAATTAAAAGTTGTTGAAGTGGCGAAAGAAATTGGTAACTGCGCTGCTGCAACAAAATGTGAGATTGGAGGAGTCAAGAAGATGAAAAAGAAAAAATTTAAGTGTTTGCATTGTTGAACGGGCGTACAAGTCAGGGTCTGATTTTATGATTGATTTTTCGGGTTTCAACACCCGACTTATATGCGAGTATATAGGCTATGGTATTTAATTTGTTTTTCTGTTCTCTAAAATCTGTTACTATTATAATGGTAATATCACTCTGGTGCCATTTTTGAAACGTTCCATAGGTGCTGCCATTTTTTGCATGGCTTTGGCCAAATTGTGTTTATGTTAAGAACAATTGTTGCTGCCCACACTCTACATAAAAGATGGTAGCATGGTAACCTGACATCTGAGCACTGAACACCCTACTTTAGAGCCAGTTAATTCAAGGTAGGGCACATACCTCAAGTGTCCTTCTTAAGTAACATTCTCTAGACTTTGATTTTGGTTATCATTCCTAGCTTACTCATTTGTTTTCTTCCTGTTTCATCTCAGTATCTGAGCCCTGCCTGAACTTTGATCGTGACCATGTCTCCTCTGTCGTCAGTTTTCATCTCCTACATATGTCCTCTCTCAAAATCATAGCAGTATGTTCATCACCAAACACAGAAAAAAATGAGGCCTAAGGAAATGCTAATGAAATTCTAAAGAAAAAATATACACAGTTATGTAAAGTTCTTATCTGTGGGTCATATACAATTAAGAATACAATCAGCCAGGCATTTACTCAATTTCCTCAGTCACCGTCACAGGAAGAGCCTGACACTAGATAAAAATGTCAAATACTCAGGTGTGCTAAACGTCAAGCTGCATATAAACCAGAACAAAATGACAAATGCCTGTTTATCTTGTGTCAATCTGGGTCAGTGCTTCAGAAATCATGCTGCTATTAATGCGCTCCCTGCATGCACTTCCTTTCCACTGCTAGAATTGTCTTTTAGGGACATACTGTAGCAGATTCCCTCCACCCCATAATATACATTATTCTAAAATAAGAATGTGACTAGAAATGTGCTAAAAAGCATCCGGTTATTTTGGTCTTCAGAGGTTCATTACATTAGAGCATAAAACGACGAAGTGTTACTGAATCGTTAAAGTAAGTCAAAGCCTTGAAAGAACTGGGGCTTCCTCTCACTGCTGCTCTCCCTGTTCCTGTCGTAATAAGGTCACTTCCTCTCCTGAGATTCAGCAGACAGCTGCTTTTCTGTAGCACAGATTTAGGGCTAAACCTGGCACTTCATTCATCCATAAACTAGCCATTAATTTAAGAATTCTATCATCTCTTCCAATGATAAAAGCCCCACCCAAAATATTTTCTTTCTTTACGTCCAAGTATTGTTATTAATAAAAGAATATTTTCCACTATTTTGTGCATTTTAAATCTTTTAAGGCTGTCTTGCTCTAGAGCAGTCCAGTTTTATCAAAAAATTTGAAACCAGTACACTCCCAGTTTAAACCACAGACAACCAATTTTTTTACATGCACATCACTGAAGCAAGTCATCTCAAAACCCTTAAGCTGAATCTGTGCGGTCTACATTGAACATTATGTCAGATCCTTCTGAGCTTCACAGAAGGCCTACCAATGACTTATTTATGGACTAAGTTGTGTTTATAAAGCAATTATTGGGTACTCTTCACCATTTCAAAAGGACTCTTTCTGGCCTGAAGAGTAAATATTTATACAGGATGTATGAGGGGGATTTGAGACTAAGACATGGAGAAAAAGGCCAAACATGAGGTTAGCAGTAGCTGAGGTGGGAATCACCTGGTGGTTGTGCTGCCTCACTAAAGTGATGAGTGTAAAAATCATAGAAAGGAATGGCATAGAAGCAATTAGGTATATGGTGAGAATAAACAGGCTTAGGTGGGGAAGAATTGTGCAATCAATCATCAGCATAGAAGACACGAGTGGAAGTGTACGCAGATGGCTTGGGAAAAACTGGCTTAATTCTTATGGATGCTCCAGACTGTAACCAGGAAACTACAGAACAGTGGGAACAGAGTAGCTAAAACTTTTGCTGTCATTGCTGGCTATTCCTATACTGGAGAACAAGGAGTGTGAAGTTTATACATTCTCCTCATATTAATGAGGCTTTGTACCCAAACCTTTTTTTAACCCCAAAACAGGGCCAACTCATGGCATATGCAGTGAGTTGTGAATATTGTGCTGCATGAAGTGCATGTCTTTGGTGGTGATGCATGAATGGCGCACCAGCCTGGGACAGGGTTGATATAAAGCACATCCATTTTGACAGAACAATACTACAGCTGTAGACAAGGAATCCAAATGGCAAATCTCCTGGTGCTGGTCCTCTCTGGACTGGTGAGGCTTTCAAGAATATTTGTAGCTTTTAAGACAGGTTCCAGTTCCAGGTAAACTTGAAATGGCTAAGTAGATGTAACAGTTAATAAATATTCCTAAACAATTGACAGAATATTTTAATTCACTGGAATTAGATTCTTTATATCAGTCTGAATTGTTTAAGAAAAAAAAGCTGAATTCATTGAAATATTGCATATGTACACTCCAATCATAAACAATTCATTTTTATGCCCTTTCCCACTACCATTCCTATTTTATAAATATTTTTTTATTCTTCCCTCCCAGGCCCTGTACACACTAGTACATTTTCATTTAAAAACACAGACAGACATTTGTCTCCGTTTTTGCCTTTCTCCCACATTATCCCAGCATTTTCAACTGCACTTGGGCAGTTTGTAGCCAATTGTGAAACAGCTAGGATGAGGTTCAGCTCCTTTTAGTCTGAGGTCATGGAAGACGGTGGAGTGCCCTTCTCCGGGTTTTGGATGAGGTGCTGCCTCAAGCAGAGGAGTCTAATAGTAAGTAAAAGTTATTTTCCTAACCATCTCTAACCAAACTCTCTCACTTCATTATATGTTGAGCGGATGCAGACTCACTTGTACCGAGTCAATTTAAAATCATCTATTAATTTAACCCACACATTTTTACGATGTGGATTTTCTCTGCAAACTCAATCTTCCTGCCTCATGAATTTCTGGAAACTGTGCTAACTCCATACAGACAGGGAAATCATATCAATAGAAGTTAACCACTGTGCCACTTTGCAAAAATTAGGGACTGAAATAGACAAAGACGAGCCTATTAAGTTTGGTAAAAGTTTGTTTGAACCTTAGCCTTCCTTCTGTTCAGCCTATTCTTCATGAAATTAAAAATGACAAATAAGTCATTTGCAGCTGGAGCAGCCATGTCTTATTTCTCCTGATAAACTCATTGTTAAGAAAAAAAATGACATTAAAAAGTGATTGTTAGACAGCTAACAAGACATCTCGTTCCACTCCAGATGTTCAACTCATCAGTAAAGTGGCGCTCACCAAAGACACTTTGAGATAGCCTTGTTCATAAGAACAGCTGTACTAGTACTGGGTGTTCAGCCTCACACAAAACATCTATTTGAATTAAGCTAAAATTTTCATAAACCATTTTTGACAACAGACAAGACTGTCATTTTTAAATGAAACATATCATTTCCTGAGCCATTAGTTTAAATAAGATGCCAGTAACATTCAGTTGTGATACTCTGAATGCTGTTACACGTTTGATAATCTCTATAATAAAGGTTTAAATGAAAAAGCAAAAAATGTAGTCAGCAATCGCATCTGTTCAAAAGCCACCGTCTCTTCTGCTGCAGCTTTATACTGTCCTTCAAAGAGTTTAACATGGTGGCCCCAAAAACAACGCTGTAAAAGTATCCATTCATGCATTCTCTGAAATTGTTTCTTCCACTACGGGGTGAAAGAGCATTGAAATCTAACCAGGAACTAACCAACCCTGAAACAAGGACAGCGAAACAGAAGTTTTTCAGTTGGTTCTAACAGCTGAGGAAAAGGAGGACAGTAAAAAGAGAAATTTTCCAGGTGATTCTAAAAGTTGTGGAATGAACACATCAATTTCAAACGTAAGTCTGAAAAACTTGATGATGTGTTCCATAGCAATGAAAAACTGAAGCTGGTATGCAAATTTCCTTCAGTTTAATAAGGGTTTGGATCATAAACTGTTCTTATTTTATTCTCTGAAGTGTTGTCAATAACTTGTGAGTGTAGATGAGCCTACATATCTGAGCAAGAGTGATAGTCTGACCAGAGAGTGCCAGTTCAAGTTGAAAAAGTGCCATAACCTTTCACACAAGAAGCATGAAAATAAAATAAAAATTAATTAATAAAACCAACATAATTACATCTGTTATACGTACTTGAAACGGTGATAGACAGATTCAGTGAATTTCCCACAGTTATGGAAAAAATAACATAATAGATGAAAAAGAGAAAGAAGACAGGAAACAAAATTGGAATAATTAGGCAAACTGAGCCACGGTTGATAAAAAAAAAGAAATCAACTATAAATCTTTATTACTACTATAGTCACACGCCGTGTTATGAGGCCTCTATGAAACTGCCTTCAATCCTGCTGAATGTCATTTAAACCTGCCCATCACAGAATGCTACTTGTATTCTCAAAATGTGTTTTGCACTTCTAATGCAGTTAGGCATGACTCACACTAAATCCAGCTATCATATTAGACCTCAGCTGGAGCAGCAACACTGATATAAAAACTATAGTATTAATTTAAAAAGTAGTAGTGTAAAATCCCAAAATCCAAATAGAAGAAGTCATAGCAACATAAAATATAGTTTTAAAGTAAACAAATCCATACTCATAAAATGGCTGTTACATTTGCCTGGCAAAGCAGTCAATATTTCCTGGATGGTGCGCATTCTCATAATGATAGTGCTACATAGTGTTGTCCAGCATCGTAACTAGATTTTGTTATGGCCGGATTTCTCAATCTGTGGCCTGCCTGACCTCAATATGCAGCCGGAAAAAGCTCCTTGATATTGCTGACAAACAATCACAGATCATTAGCATTAGTCATTCCTCCTCACGTTTACATTTGGTGGATATTTAATACTGCATTATACAGAATGTAAAGGTTCTCATGATTTTACAATGTCAGTTTCTTTACAATAGTGTTTCTAATTGTGTGTTCTACAACTTACATGGACATGGCATGACCTGGAAATAAAAACAATTAGGAAGTGGGGAACACAAAAGATGGGGGGTGAGGCCTTCTAAATGGAACAGTCAAAAAAGTTAAAAGATGAAGTGAGCTAAACACAAAATAAGTGTTAGCAGTATGAAAATGGCAATTCCGTTTTCTGACACTGAGCACATTTTCTAGAAAAAGTTCCTGAATTTGCTGTGCTGTTACTCACCCTTCTAGTAGTTATAAACAATTAACCTCCTCTATTCAGTATCAGAAATTTCACTAATTTACATAAATACTGTTATTTATGAACAATTATATTAACCTCCTTAGCGTTAGTCCCAAGAGTTGCTCGGGCTGTAAAAGTGGCAACAGCATTAGTGCCGAGCGTTGTACTGTGCAACAAACAATGTAGGGGTGTCCTGTGTAAGCGACAGGCCTGAGTATTACCCAGGGAACAGTACAGACACATCTTCCCATAGCCTCATAATGGCATCTCGTAAGAAACATTTTCAGCAGCCCAGGTGTTGCATGCTCTTGAGTGATACGAGCAGTGATGACGAAGTGCATCTGTCTTCAAGCCGTGGAATTGAAACAGTGAAATCAAAAGTGATTCTGATCAATCCGAAAGCAACGCTTGTGCCACTCACACTTGTGCAATGTACTGTTCAAAAGCTGATTAGTCTGGAAAGAAAATCTGCAAGGATTCACGCTACTATTGTTCTGACTGTGACACTGGTTTGTGTATTTCACTGTGCTTTATGGTGAAACGACACATTTTGACAGCATTCATTATTATTATGGTTTGTATCATTATTATACTTTCTGCATATCTGACTTTTAGTGTTTTGCATGCAGTAGAAAGATGAGATTTAATAAATATATCATTTTTTCAAGCCAAAAAAGGCAATGCTTTTTTTCACAAAAAAGTATAACACTAAGGAGGGTACGAAAGCTTTTTATGTAAATTGTAAAGAATATTTTTAATTGTAAATTAAACAGGGTTGGTTTTGTTCTTACTAATTGTAAAAAGGTGTTCTAGTTTCTCTTTGTTCAATGCTCTTCATCATTGGGGTTTATAAAGATTTGGTCTCAAAAATGATTAGTAAATACTGATATTACCAGGTAAACATATACTGTGCCTTCAGAAAGTACTCAGACCCTTCCACCTTTTCACATTTTGTTACATTGCAGCCTAGAATTAAGATCATTTAAATTTATTTTTCCCCTCATCAAGAAACCCTCAATGCCCAAGAATGACAAAGCAAAAATAGTATTTTAGAAAAGTATTCAAATTTATTAAAAATAAAAATCTGAAATACTCCATTAACACAAGTATTTATACCCTTTACTCAGGTCAAGCACAAGACAAGTTTGGGAATTTTCTGCCATTCTTCTTTGTAAATGCTCTCAAGCTCTGTCAGGTTGGATGGAGACTGTTTGTAGACAGCCACTTTCATTTCTCTCCAGAGATGTTTGATTGGGTTCAAGTCTGGGCTCTGGCTGCACTACCCAAGAACATCTGCAGAGTTGACCCTACACCACTCCTGTGTTGCTCTGTGCTAAGGGTCATTGTCCTTTTGGAAGGTGAACCTTTGGCCTGGTCTAAGGTCCAAAGCTCTCTGGAGCCGGTTTTCTTTAAGGATATCTCTGTACTTTGCACTGTTCAGCTTTCCCTCAAGCCTGAGTAGTCTCCAGTCCCTGCCACTGAAAAACAACCCAACATCATTATGCTGTCACTATCATGCTTCACCATTGGAATGCACAAGTGATGAGTGATATCTGGTTTGAATTATGGATGTCACGGTTCTCTTAGGAACCTTCAATGCTGCAGAAATTTTTTTGTAGCCTTGAACAGACCTGTGCTTAGACACAATCCTATCTCTCTAGTTATGCAGGCAAATCCTTTGACCTAATGGCTTGTTTTTTGCTTAGCTGTGGGACCTTCTATAGAGAGGTCCATGCCTTTCAAGGGACTACAGGTGGGCTCCAAACAAGGAGTAGAAACATCTCAGTGATGATCAACAGAATGGGATGCACCTGAGCCAGATTTCAAGTGTCATAGCTAAGGGTCTGCTTGGTAAGGGAAGAACTTAATTTAAATGATTTGAGCACAAGGTTGTAACATAACAAAATGTGAAAAAACAGAAGGGGTCTGAATACCTTCTGACGGCACTGTGCATTTTGTTTCATGAGTACGTCTAACATTCATGGTTTCTTTTTCACAGAAATATACTGATTTTTATTGTGTCGCTCACTTAGCATATTGACAACAAGAGTTACACTATATTTTCACTAGAAAAAGCCTTGTGATGTTGCATGTCGTTAATGGAGCTAAATAAAATAAAGATTGATTTATGGATAAAAATAACTATAAAGAATGTCAAGATAGATCTTCAGACCTCTGAACATTTTTCTCTCCTGCTTTCTTTTTGACTGCAATGTCTTTGGTAGTAGTTCAGGCTGCATGTTTAAGCAGCCTCAATCACTTTGCCAAATGTTTTGACAGACAGTATGTAACAAAAAAATCAACTGACTGAATGATGTTTGTCTAACCCTTAAATACCAAGCCGACACAGACAGCACAGTGCTGCTACCCTGCTTGTTCCTGTATATGTTGCTTAAAACCAGAGGGTGGTTTCCCCTTAATGCATTGTACTGCATGAAGAGACTTTCGGGAAGTCAGCAATTTTGCTTTCATTATTGTAGTCTCATTTATTTATTTATTTTATTTGGCTGCAATAAGTTTATAAAATTTACTCTGAAGTCAGCAGACCTGTCCCAGCTTTTCTTGAGCCCACCTTTTAAAATATAGGCACACAACATAATTCACAGGAAAACAGGAGACTGACCATGTGCTGGATTAGCAGGTTATAGCAAAAAAAAAGAAACAGCTTATCTTTATTATTTCTTTACATTATTTATCAGTCAATTGCCCCTGAAGTTTAATTGGCCAACTACTGTATACACAATTTTTTTTTCTTTTCTACAATCTTCTGGCTGAATTAAACATTGATTTTTCCACAAACATAAACACATCACTTTTTTCTTCAACCTTATCAACATTATAAATATATTAAACAATGACAATATGATAATGGGAAGAAGCAAAGAGGTCCTGCCTGCTGAACTGCACTTTTGGTCTTGTTGCAGTTGGGCACATTGTCACCAGGATGTGTGGCCGCCTAGCATCTAACATTCAGAAGGCCAAGTCACTTGTGTTTCAAGTGACAAAAAATATATAAAGATAATAACCAGACAGCAGCTTATCCTACAAAGGTGTGATATAAATTATTTGTTTAGGTACTAACAGAATTCTCCTAAAGACAAGAGTGAGGAAATGTACACCTTTAACTAGTGAGAATTATTTACTTTATTTCACTATGACGTTATTTAAATGCAATGACAATGCAGGTACCAGAATCCCTGCCAGAGATGGTTCCACCTTTTCACAGGCTGTAGTTAAGAAAGGCAAGTTATGAAAACATATGACGAGGAAAACATCTTGCAAGAATGTCAACACAAGAGAAAAAAGAGAGACATTCTTCTGGAATCATGAAAATACATGATTCTAATTCACTGGCATCAGATACATTCTGCCATCTACACCATATGTTTGACTTCATGTTTGTGTCTTCAACTCAATAAAACTATATGATGCTTCCAAACCACTAAAAATCTCACTTCAAAGTGATAAACATAGCCAACTCATTTAAATGCTACTCATGAGTTAGTGACAAGCAGTAATATCTTGATCATAAACCTCTGAATGAGCCTTTTGCATCCATTTTCTCACTTGTTTCCCAATAATTTTGTTTCAGAACACAAAGGCTATGTGTCCATTTTCTGAACCACTTTTTAATTACAGGGATGTATGGTGATAAAGCCCTTTTTTCACAGGATCAGGGGCAAAGTGAAAAAACAGGAAAGCAGCCCACCATTGGGAACATTCAGGCACCCACAAACATCTAATTTTTGACTTACAAGTTTACTTAATATGCACATTGTTTTCATGTTAAAAAAATATGAAAACATTGCATAGACAGCTCAAAGACATCAATTCTATCCAGTATACTAACACATGTTATATTTGTTTTCTGAACTAAGTGTGGTAAACACCATTGAATTTTTGGATCAGCAACAGAATTAACGATCCTGGAGTTTCATGAAAGTAGTTTTAAACACTGTCAATACTCTGTAGCCCTTAATTACATTTCTTTTCCAGAATAATCATGTCTAAAAAATAAACTGACCTCTGGAAATATCTCAGATAAAAATCCAGGATGATTATTTGGTTAGCTGAAACCCAGCCTGTTTTGTACACATTCTGAAGCTTTCATTTTCACACTGCAACTAAAAATGTGTCTCACAAGATTGATAATACTGCTTTTATATAATTATTATTGTCTATTTGGTTGATACCTTTACCCAAGGCAGTCTATGATGTCAGAAGAG